>NW_007260304.1:442954-445823 GCF_000164805.1 Carlito syrichta
CTGCCGCCCGCGCCCCCGCCGGCCTTGAGCAGGTCCGAGCGAGACTGGCAGTGCGCCTCGCGGCTGCGCTCGATGTAGATGTTGACGGCGAGCACGCCGATCACCTCGGCCAGGATGAACGACAGCCCGCCGAAGTAGAAGGACCAGCCGTACGAGTAGTGGTTCTTCTTCTCCTCGTCCCGCTTGGGCCCCGGCTCGCCCGCGTTGGCCGAGATGTACACGATCACGCCGATGATGTTGCTCAGGCCTGGGCGGGGACGGTCAGACGGGAGCCTCGAGGCCGCCCCGGCCCCGCCCGCTCCAGCGGGCCCAGGCCCCGCCCCCGGGGGTCTAGGCGCCACCTCCGGATGGTCTAGGTCCCTCCCCGAATGGCTGGCTCGAGTGCCTTCTCGGAGGAGTAATCTCCATTCCCAGCTGGCCCAGGATCTGCCCTTCAGCGGCCTAAAGCTCCACCCCCGGATGGTCTAGGCCCCACACCCCGAACGGCTGGCTCAAGTCCCTCCTCAAATGTCTAAACTCCTTCACAGCTAGCTCATGCCCTGCCCCGCAGGGGCCTCAGCTCCACCCCCAGAGGGTCTAGGCCCCAGCCCGAATGGCTGGCTCAAGGCCCTCCTTGGGTGTCTAAGCTCCATTCCCAGCTGGGCCATGCCCTGCCCTCCAGCGGCCTAAGCTCGGGATGGTCCAGGCCTTTCCCCCCGAAGGGCTGGCTCAAGTCCCTCCTTGGATGTCTAAATTCCATTCCCGGCTGACCCAGGACTGGCCCCTCAGGGGCCTAAGTTCTGCCCCCAGATGGTCTAGGCCCTACCCCGAATGAGCTAGACCCCTACTTTTATGGTCCAATCCCTGGCTGGCTCAAGTCGGTCCGCAGATGTCTAAACTCCATTCCAGCTGATCCAGGTCCCAGATAATACAGCTCCCACTCCAAATGGGCTAGACCCCTGCTCTGCATGGTCCACACCCTGGCTGGTTCAAGTCCTACTTCAGATGTCTGAACTCCACCTCCAGCTTGCCCAGGCTCTGCCCTTGCTGTTCTAAGCGCCACACCCAGGTGGTCTAGGTGCCATTTAGAATGGGCTAGACTTCATCCTGGATGGTCCAGGCCCTGGCTGATCCAAGTCTCACCAGAGATAGTCTAAACCATCACCAGCTGGCCCAGGTCCTGCCCTGGCTGGTTCAAGCTCCACCCCACATGGCCTAGGCCCTATCACTAGCTAGCCCAGGCCCCACTTCTGCTGGTCTAAACCCAGCCCTAGCTGTTCTAACTTCAGGTGGTCTACGACCCACTCCCACATTGATCTAAACTCCATCCCCTAGGTGGCCTAAGCCCCATCCACCCAGTCAAACCTCTTCCCCAGCTGACCCAGGCCCTGCCCTGCTCCCCCATCCCAAGTAGTCTAGGCTCCACCCCAAATGGTCCAGACCCCATCTTGAATGGCCAGGCCCTGGCTGGCCTAGTTCCACTTCACATTGTCTAAACTCCATTCCCAGGTGGTCCAAGCCCTGACCCAAATGGGCCAGACAAGGTGTTGGATGGTCTAGGTCCTGCCCCAAGATAGTCCGACCCCTCCTCATCTGATCTAAACTCCTTCCCTGATGGTCCAGACCCTACTCCTGAGTGGTCTAAGCTCCACCCCAGCTGGTCTCGGGCCTAGCCCTGACTGGTCTAAACTTCACCACTGGTGAAGATGGTTCCAGACTGGATTTTCAGGATCTGCCCTTGTTAGTCTAACACCACCCTTAATGTTATAAACCTGGTTTTTCCTCAGGACCCAACCCTCTGCTGCTTTGAACTCCATTAATGATGCCTTCCTGCTCTGATTCTCTGGGCCCTTTCCATTGCTGATCTAAACACTCTCTTCATGATAAAAACCCCGGCCTGCGTATCTTTTCTAGGCCCACCCCTGCTGGTTTAAATTTGCCTCCTTCCACGGTAGGCCTCACCCCCTGCTTACCAGACCCCTACCCTGCAAGCCTTGGCCAGGCTCCTTCTCCCAGGCCAGGTCCTCCAAGCCCGCCCCTGAAAAGCTAGACCCATATCCCCAAAACACACCCTGCTCTTTAAATGTGCTAAGTCCTCCCTCTTCTCTCTATTCCACCCCTTCAAAAAAGCTCTGCCCCCTGGAATTTCCCAGGGCTACTCATTTAGGGTAGGAAGTCTCATCCCTTAACGACATGCCCTCTGAGTGACTTGGTCTGGGCCCTTGTCCCTTGAGTCTTCCAACCCTAGCTCTAGGGACCATCTGGGTGTCAATTCCAGGTTCTGGCCTTGTCCACCTCTTGAATCAGCCAGGTTAGCCGGGCTCAGTGGCTCAGCCTGTAATCCCACGCTTTGGGAGGCTGAGGTGAGTGGATTGCCTGAGCCCACGGGTTCGAGACCCGCCTGGGCAACTTGGCGAGACCTCATCACTACAATAAATCAAAAAATCAGCCGGGCGTGGTAGCGCATGCCTGTAATTCCGGCTACTCGGAAGGCTGAGGCGGAAGGATCGCCGGAGCCCAGCAGGTCGAGGCTGCAGTGGCCGGGAGGGGCCACTGCACTCCAGTCTGGGCGACAGAGTGAGACTCCAACTCAAAAAAAAAAAAAAAAAAAAAGAATCAGCCAGGTTGACTCCCTGCGCCCTTAACGACATAATCCCTCCCCATTTGACTTTTTCAGGCACCGCCCCTTCTTTTCTAGCCTCTCCTCCTCAAAATGGCAACGGGGCACGGGCCCACGCGGTCTCCCTGGCCCAGTCCCTTTAGTTTCCATTTCCCGGCCCTGGATGGTTTCTCCCGCTCCAGCCCCTTCTTGAATCCACCCGTTTCTTCGCGGCCCGCCCCTTAGAGTAGGCTCCTCCCCGTCAGCCTCCAAACCAACTTTCTCCCTCTC
>NW_007260304.1:446032-451943 GCF_000164805.1 Carlito syrichta
CCCCCATTCCGCCTCACCGTCCCGCCCCCTCCCCCCAAGCTCCTCCCCTTCCGTCTCCAAGACGGAGGGCTTTGGAAGCTCAGCGCCCCGGCGACTTAGCTGCTAGACACCTGTCGGTGCCGCTTGACTCTTCCCAAGAGAGCGGAGACTAGACCTACCTGTCCCAGCGGGTGGACTCGGAGCTTGGGAAGAGCCCGGGATGGCTCCGGGCCCCAGGGGCGCTCGGGGCAGGGTCGCTTTGCAGACACACACAGACACACACACACACAAGCGTGCGCCCCACGCAGGTGGACCGCCCGGCCCGCCGCCCCCTCCCCGTGCCTCTCACCTGCTGCCACGAAGAGGATCCCTGCGCCCAGAATGATGTTCCTCTTGGACTTGTAGACGCGGGAGGCCGCCACGCACACGCCCCCGAGCAGCAGCAGGATGGCGCTAAGGATGGGGAAGATGCTGGAGGCCCGGACAACTCCTGCGGGGGTGGGGGGAGGGGGAAGGGAGCGGTCACACGCGGCCCCTGAGCCCGTGTCCCGGTCCCCACTCCGGCTCGCTGCGCCTCCTGCCTGCTTTCGGGTCCTCTTCTCTCTCGCTAGTTCTCTAATTCTCCCTCTCTGGCTCTGTTCTGTTTTTTGTTTGCCCCATTCTGTTATGTCTTTAAAATGTCCCTATATATCGTCTCCCTCTTTCTTTTTCTTTCTTCCTCGGACTAGTCTTTCTCCTGGCATATCTTTCCCTCTTTATTTATCTAAGCCACACCCCCTATTTTTTCTCAGCTTCTCTGTTGATCCTCTTCTTTTCTCTTTTTCTCCTCGCCCTTCCTTCCCCTTCCTCTCTTTTGCGAATTTCTTTCCCCAGATCTCTCAGTAATGCTCCCCACACCCCCTCCCACTTTCTGCCTCACTCCATCTCTTTCTAGGTTTCTCTCTCTCTCTCCCGCCCTCCTTCTTCTTTTTCTGCCTGGCTGACTTCATCTATTTTTGAGTTTCTCTACTCTTCTTCTCCCCACCCCCCTTTTGCCTGTCTTCGTCTATCTTGGTTTCTCTTCTTCCTCTTCCCCCCCATCAAGCCTGGCTTCATTTATCTGAGTCTCCTGCGCGCTGTCTCCTCTCTCCCTCTCTTTCCCCCCTTCTCTCCGTTCCCTCCTTCCCTCTTCTCTCTCTCTCTCTCCCTCTCTCTCTCTCTCTCTCTCCCTCCGTCTCGGTCTCTTTCCCTGCAGTCCTTTCCTCCCACCACTAAAACCCCAGGCAACCAGATTTTGCGATTTCTGAGCCTGGCTGGGGCCACAGCCAATCATCATTTAGGATTTGCCGCGTTCCCCGGGTAGCTACCAATCGCAACACAGGCTTCCCAGCCAGTTCCTGAGAGTGGCCAGTCCCCGCCGCAGATTGTCCCACAGCCCGGGACGCAGTGACCAATCCCTGCCCGGGCATCTACAGCCTGTCACAGCGCAGATTTGCCGCGAGTGCCAAAAGAGCAAGGCGGCCAATCAACCTCCAGGATCCACCCTCAGCCCTCCCCCAGGTGAGAGGAGGGGACGGGAGGGAGACCACTGAGCCAATCGGGAACCAAAGGATCTCAGCATCTGGACTCTGATTGGCTAGGAAGCGAACCTCTGCGTGTCAATCCAAGTGCCGGGGTCCCAGTTCCTCCTCGGGCCCGGACATCCCCCTCTTCCCCACTGTCTGTCGGGGACCCCCACGTACGGAGTAGATACTCCGCGCTGTCATGATCGTAGTCCGTGTCCTCCGGGAAATGATTGATCTTCACGCAAACGCCTCTTTTCAACCCTGGAGGAGGGAGGAGGGGTGGTAGGGGTGGAGACTTCAGAGGTTGGGGGTAGAGCAACCCCAGTGAGAGAGGACCCCTCCCCACCCCCAAGCCCCTTCTCTGGGCTGCTTGGGAGACGGGAAGTCCTGGCTCCTGAGCCCGTCTCGTGATCTGGGACAAACATTTAACCTCTCTGGTCTGTTTCCCCACCTGTTTAAGAGAGAGAGAGAGAAACCCAAAGGCACTCATCACGAGGACTTTTGCCCCTTGAGCGGGGCTTCGTTACTCAACCACTCTGAACTTCGGCATTCCCCTCTGTAAGAAAGAGGATGTTGGCTTCGACAATGTCAAGGCGCCTTTCAAACTCTAAACTTGTTGAGAAGTAGGAAAACGCGTGCGAGGGGGAGGCTACGGAGGGTGAGGACTACATTTCCCATGAGACCCTGCGAAGTCTTGAGTCCAATTGTGAGGAGCGCGACCCCAGTGCGTCATGGGAGATGTAGTCTCTTGAGTACCGCGTAGAGAGTGGTAACTCAGTTTCTTTCCACAAGGAGCCTGGAACCCTCTGGAGAGAGAGGGAGTGGTGGAAGAACGTAGAACCACGCGAGGAGATTAGTGGGAGAGGCCTCTAGGAGTCATGCAGTCTCACCCCTTCCTCCGTCCCAAAATCCTCCTAAGATCCTCATCTTCACTTATCTTCTCATCTTTGGGGACAGTTTCTGTTTTACTACCTCGAGAATGTAGCTAGAGAAAATACATAGGCTGGGCACTTGGCTCACGCCTGAAATCCCAACACTTTGGGAGGCAGAGGTTGGAGGATTGCTTGAGCCTAGGAAGTGGAGACCAACCAGGACAACATAGTGAGATTTTGTCTCTACAAAAAATTAACCAGGCATGGTGGTGCACATCTGTAGTCCCAGCTACTCAGGAGGATTGCCTGAGTCCAGAAGGTCGAGGCTGCGGTGAGCCCTGATTGTGCCACCGCATTCCAGCCTGGGCAACAGAATGAGATTCCAACTCAAAAATAAGACGGGGGGGGGTAATAAATATAATATAAACTATATAGTTTTCGCAACTATTCAGCTCCCTCCAACCTCCAGGCCGTGGAACATTCGGCTCACACTCTTTGCTGATGTAATACTTACCCTGCAGTGGGCAGCTCAGGGGACGCCTTCCTGAGGAAGCTTTTCCTAGACACACATTTATCTGAGTCTCTTGCATGCTCTCTCCTCTCTTTCTCCCTCTCCTCTTTTCCCTCTTCTCTCCTCTCCCTCCCTCTCTCTCCCTCATCTCTGTCTCTCTCCCTCTGTCTCTGTCTCTGAAGCACGCAGCACCATGTGAGGGGATGAGAGATGCCTCTTGGGGTCATGCAATGTCACCACCTTCCTCCATCCCAAAACCCCCTTCTCAGATCCTTATCTTCTCATCTTTGGGAACAGTTACTATTTTATACACACTCACATACACTCATTCCTTTCACCATAGTTGGGTCAGTTTCCTGCTTTGTGATACCCTTTAGGATATGCATTGAGTTGGCCTATGACCTTCTTCATCCTCAGCAAGCTGGAAGTTCCTGGAAGGGGTAGGGCACAGGGGTCTGAGTCCTCTGTGTGTCCAGCATTGCTTGGCACGAGGTCTTAGCACACAGGAGGCCTCCAGAAATGGATGTTGAAGAATGAATGAATGGAAGGATCGCAGAAGGGGAGATTAGAGGCAGACCCAGACAGGAAAAAGAACGGGAAAAGAAAGGAAGGAATTGGAAAGAATGAATGTGAGTAACACCACTAAGTGCTAACACGTGTTAAATGCTTCCCAAGTGGATTAACTCTTTCTATGCTCCCCAGAGCCCCATGAAACAAATATTGTGGTTGGTGTCATGCAGTGGGCAAATGCTGGGGACTGGAGAGTCTCCACTACTCCCTTACATTGTGTTCTTGCTGGTGTTCATGGGCCCCTTGCTATGGCTCCCTTGCCTATAAAAAGGGGACAATGTGAACCTACCTCACGAGGGGTGATGTGAGGACTGAGTCCGGGTAAAGACAGCACTGTGCCTAGAGCAAAATTAAGTGCTCTGTTGATAGCCACGGACCTGGGGTGCCCATTGCCCAGATTTAAAAACCGAGGCACAGAAAGGGTTCTTCAGTTCACAACTGATGGGTGGTGAAAGCAGAACACAAAGCATCACAAATGTGAGAGCATCTGGGATGTTCATCACTGTATTCCCAGCATGTGGAACGATGCCTAGTACACCCTAAGTCTTTTTTTTTTTTTTTTTTGAGTGGGAGTCTCACTCTGTCACCCAGACTGGAGTGCAGTGGCCACTCCTGGCCACCGCAGCCTCGGCCTGCTGGGTTCCAGTGATCCTTTCGCCTCAGCCTTCCAAGTAGCTGGAACTACAGGCGCATGCTACCACGCCCGGCTAATTTTTTGATTTATTGTAGAGATGAAGTCTCGCCTGCCCAGGCGGGTCTCGAACCCACGGACTCAGGCAATCCACTCACCTCAGCCTCCCAAAGGCGCGGGATTACAGGCTGAGCCACCCAGCCTGGCTACCCTAAGTCTTTAGTAAGTGTTTTTAATGAAAGAATGATTAAATGGGGCTGGGCACTGTGGCTCACACCTGTAATCCCAGCACTTAAGAAGGCCGAGGCAGAAGGATTGCCTGAGGCCAGGAGTTCCAGACCAGCCTGGGCAACATAGAGAGAACGCATCTCTACAAAAACTTAGGCAGGCGTAGTGGCATGTGCCTGTAGTTCCAGCTACTTGAGAGACTGAGGCGGGAGGACATCCTGAGCCCAGGAGGCCGAGGTTGTGGTGAGCCGTGATTGCACCACTGCACTCCAGCCTGGGTTGCAGAATGAGACTCTGACTCCAAAAAAAAAAAAAAAAGGACCAAGAAGCACATGAAAAGATGTTCAACATCATTAGAAAAATGCAATCAAAACCACAGTGAGTATTGTCTCATCCCCACTAGGATGGCCAAAATAATAATAATAATAATAATAATAAAATAAAAATAACAAGTATTGGAAAGAATGTGGAGAAACCGGAATCCACGTGCACTACTAGTAAGAATGTAAAATGGTACAGGAGGCCATGGAAAAGTGTGGCGGGTTCTCAAAAAATTTAAAATAGAATTCTACGATCCAATAATCCCACTACTGGGGGCATACCCAAAAGAATTGAAAGCAGGAATGCAAATAGAAATTTGTGTACTTGTGTTCATAGCAGTATCATGCATAGCTGGGTGTAATGGCTCATACCTGTAATCCCAGCATTTTGGGAGACAGAGGCAGGAAGACTGTTTGAGCCCAGTAGTTCGAGACCAGCCTGGGCAACATAGTGAGACCCCATTTCTATATTTCGAAAAAAAAATTTTTTTTAATGAAAAAACATAGTAACATTATTCACAACAGTCAAAAAGTGGAAACACCCAAATGCTCATTGATGGATGAATGGACAAACGACACGTGGTATAGACACACAGTGGAATGTTATTCAGCCTTCAAAAGGAAGGGAATTAGTGATGCGTGCTTTAACAGATAAAACTTGAGGACGTTATACCAAGTGAAGCAAGTCGGTCACAAAATGACAGCTACTGTATGATTCCATTCCTTAGAGGTACATAGGGTAATCACAGAGACAGAAGGTAGGATTGTAGTTGCCAGGGCCGTGAATGCGGGAGGGAGGCAGAGTTGTTTAATGGGTAGAGTTTCCACTTGGCGAGATGAGCTCTGCACATTGGCTTCACAACAATGCGAGTGTACTTAGCACTACAGAGATGCATACTTACAAATGATTAAGATGGTAAATTTATGTGCTGTATAATCTGCCACAATGTAAAAAAAGAACGAATGAATGGATGAGGAAATACACAACTCCCACCTGCAGACTCTCACCACCAGCACAACCATCACGGTGTGCAAGGTAAGGCTATGGGCCCAGGGTTCTTCCTGTCTTGAGTGGGATCATAGTACTTCCCTCAACGCACTCATGATGGCCAGGTACGGTGGCTCACACCTGTCATCCCAGCACTTTGCGGGGGGGGGGGGGGAGGTCGAGACCAGCCTGGGCAACTTGGCAAGATCTTGTCTCTACAATAAATCAAACAATTAGCTGAGTGGGCCATTGCTCTATTAAACTGTGG
>NW_007260304.1:452167-454908 GCF_000164805.1 Carlito syrichta
CTGTAATTCCAGCTACTTGGAAGGATCGCCAGAGCCCAGCAGGTCGAGGCTGCGGTGGCCGGGAGCGGCCACTGCACCCCAGTCTGGGCGACAGCGAGACACCAAATCAAAAAAAATAAATAAATAATAAGCCTCGCCAGGCATGGTGGCTCACGCCTATCATCCCAGCCCTTTGGGAGGCCGAGGTGAGAGGATTGCCTGAGCCCACGGGTTCGAGACCAGCCTGGGAACTTGGTGAGAGCTCACCTCTACAATAAATCAAAAAATTAGCCGGGCATGGTGGTAGCATGCGCCTGTAGTTCCAGTTATTTGGAAGGCTGAGGCAGAAGGATCACCTGAGCCCAGCAGGTCAAGGCTGCAATAGCTGTGAATATGCCACTGCACTCTGTCCCGGACGACAGAGTGAGACTCCAACTCCAAAACAAAAACAAAAGCCATTCGTGATGATTAAATGAGATTGAGCACGTAAGTCACATGCCATATGGAATCTCTCAACAGACTAGTGGTGACAGTCAGAATGGTAACTACTGCTGACTCTGAGTTAACCATGTACCAGGGACTGTGCCAAGTACTTGCCAAGTCATTAACTGATTCACTAAGTCCTTAAGACAAACCCTCGGAGGAAGGCAGTGACAGCTTCCCTACTTTACAAATTAGGAAACTGAGGCACAGAGAATTGAAGAAAGTTGCCCTGTCTCCCCTTTGGGGAGGTGGTTTGATCACAGCTTGCTTTGAGAGCTATTTAAGACTATAAAGTTTGGGCTGGGTACAGTGGCTCACGCCTGTCATCCCAGCACTTTGGGAGGCTGAGGCAGGAGTATCACTTGAGCCCAAGAGTTCTAGAGCAGCCTAGACAGCACAGTGAGACCTCATCTCTACAAAAAAAATTTAAAAGAATTAGCTGGATGTGGTGGTGCATGTCTGTAGTCCCAACTCCTTGGGGGGGCTGAGGCAGAAGGATTGCCTGAGCCCAGCAGATCGAGGTTGCAGTGGCTGTGAGCATGACCCTGTGCTCCAACCGGGGCAACAGAGTGAGACTCCAACTCAAAAAAAAAAGAAAAACCAGTAGTGTTTCTTTGCAGAGTTTGGGTGAGATGTCAATACACAGCAGTTATACCCTGCACCACCCCCAGGAACTAGGAGCTTTCCTTGTGCCCAGATGGTGAAGACCTGGCCCTGTCTCTCCCTGGAGTCTGCCAGAGCACAGAACCAGGCAGGCAAGGATTAAGCGGCTGCTTTGTCCCAGGGAGGAGAAAGGGATCCAACCCCCGCTCAGCCCCTCACAAGCTGGGTGGCCCAGGCTGAGTCACTACCCCTTTCTGGCCATGAGCTTCCAGCTAATAATACCTTCCAGGCCATAGTGTGAGGATTCAATGAGATAGCCAGGCAGGCCAAGGGCTTGGCACAGGGGCTTTATCTGCTCAGCTCCAATTAATAAAGGCGCTAGTAAATGGACCCTCAGGGGTCCAGATTCTTGAGTCCCCAGAGGGAGGACCGCACTGGGCTGCTGTGCAGATGCCCCGCGTGCCTACTAAACACTGAAAAACATGGCAGTGGAAAGGTTTTGTGAGAGTCAAATACACACCGAATTTCAGACTCAGAATGGAAAAAAAGAGAGAGGATGTATAATATTGCATTAATAATTTTTATATTGATTACAAGTTCAAATGATACTATTTGGGCTTTCCTGGGTGAAATGAATATATTTACTAATAATATATAAAATATATTTAGCTCACCTATCTCTTTTCATTTATTTTAAAGGTAGCTACCAGGAGGCTGGGCATGGTGGCTCAAGCCTGCAATTTCAGCATTTTGGGAGGCTGGGGCGAGAGGATTGCCTGAGTCCAGGGGTTTGAGACCAGCCTGGGCAACTTGGTGAGACTTCGTCTCTACAATAAATCAAAAAATTAGCCAGGTGTGGTAGCGTGCACGTGTAGTTCCAGCTACTTGGATGACTGAGGTGGAAGGATCGCCTGAGCCCAGCAGGTTGAGGCTGTGGTGGCCGTGAGCATGCCACTGCACTCCATCTGGATGACAGAGTGAGACTCCAACTCAAAACGAATAAACAAAAAAGGTAGCTGCTAGAAAAAAATGTAAGTATTTATGAGGCTCACGTTATATTTCTACTGGGCAGTACTGGGTCAGAGGCTGGGACTTGTGGGTTATTAGGGAAGAGGGCATTTTGACTTGGTTACATTAGAATTCATAATAATAATAATAATAATGAAAATAAGAAGAGCAGAAGTAACACAAATATAAAATACAGCCGTGCACGGTGGCTCACACCTGTCATCTCAACACTTTGGGAGGTCAAGGTGGGAGGATCACTTGAGCCCAGGAGTCCAAGACCAACCTGGACAACATACCGAGACCTTGGTTCTACAATAAATAAAAAAAATTAGCCGAGTGTGGTGGTGTGCACCTTTAGTGCCAGCTACTAAGAAGGCTGAAGAAAGAGGATTCCTTCAGCCCAGGAGGTAGAGGCTTCTATGAGCCGCAATTGTGCCACTGCACTGCAGCCTGGGCAACAGAGTAAGACCCCTACTCAAAAATAAACAAATATAAGCAACACAGTCAAGCCCTTCCTCTGTGGCCGCCAGCCTTTTAAAAACTTTCCTTAGCCGGACTTGGTGGCTCAGCCGGTAATCCTGTGCCTTGGGAGGCTGAGGTGAGTAGATTGCCTGAGCCTGAGGGTTCGAGACCTGCCTGGGCAACTTGGCGAGACCTCATCTCTACAA
>NW_007260304.1:454928-460709 GCF_000164805.1 Carlito syrichta
GAGGCTTCAGTGGCCGGGAGCGGCCACTGCCCTCCAGTCTGGGTGACAGAGTGAGATTCCAACTCAAAAAAACAACAACAACAACTTTCCTTGTATTAGCTCATCGAATCCCCCCTTAACCAGACCCTGTGAGATAGGAGTTATTAGGGCTCGCATGTCTCCAGTAATATTAAACACCTGGCCCAAGGTCATGCTGTTGTCCATAGCAGACAGGAGGAAAGGGGCTCTTGTTCTCAGAGTTTATGTCCCAATCACATTTGACTGCATCTCTGAGACATGCTTCAGAGAGAGATGGGCATTTAACCCGAGAACACCCAGGGACATGGTGACTGCAGGGGCCAACAGCTTCGGGGTATGAGATCTATGCTCCTGCAACCCCTGAAAGCAAGTGGATGTGTTGCTTTGTTCTCCTGGGAAACAAAACAGACCTGGATTCAAATCCAGACCCTGATGCCTATGAGCTGTGTGACCCTGGGCAAGTCACTGTACATCTCTGAAACTTCGCTTCTACCTTTTAGAAAACAGGTGTGATTATGGTACCTACTTCACAGGGTTACGTGAACATTCAGTGACAACTGACTGACAGTGACAGGGACAATCGAGTCAGCCTTCGTTTACCCTTCCTTGAAACACACTTCCTTTGGCTTCCAGGACACCCACTTACCTGGTTTTTCTCAAACCTGTGGCCACCCCTTGGTGGCCTCTTCTCATCTCCCTCAAGTTTTAATAGTGAACTGGCCCAGGCTTCAGGCCTCCAACTACTTTTCTTTTTTGGTTCCTGCCTCTTCTTTTCTTTTTCTTTCTTTTAAATAAAGATGGAGTCTTGCTATGTTGCCCAGGCTAGTCTCAAACACCTGGCCTCAAGCAATCCTCCTACTTGAGCCTCCCAAAGTGCTGGGATTACAGGCATGAGCCACTATGCCCTGTCTTCTATTCTTTTCTTTTCTTTTCTTTTCTTTTTTTTTGAGTTGGAGTCTCACTCTGTCACCCAGGCTGGAGAACAGTGGCATGCTCATGGCCACTGCAGCCTCGACCTGCTGGGTTCAGGCGATCCTTCCGCATCAGCCTTCCAAGTAACTGGAACCACAGGTGTGCACCACCACAGCCGGCTAATTTTTTATTTTATTTTATTGTAGACACGAGGTCTCTCCAAGTTCCCCGGGCCGGTCTCGAACCCCTGGGCTCAGGCATTTCTCTCGCCTCAGCCTCCCAAGGTGCTGCGATGACAGGCTTGAACCACCACACTCACCCTTTCTTCTTTTTTTCTAAGTGACTCCATCCATCTGTAAAATGATGACCCTCAAATCTCCATCTCCAGCCCAGACTCTACCCTTATACATCATCTCTCTGGATCGGGGGTGAGCAAACCACAGCCCATGGAACAAATCTAGCCAAGAGTGGCTTTTACGTTTATTACATGATTGAAAAAATATCGAAGAAGATGACTTCGTGGCATGTGAACATGACATGAAATTCAAATTTCAGGCTGGGCCTGGTGGTTTACACCTATAATTCCAGTACTTTGGGGGGCTGGGGCAGGAGGACCACTTGAGGCCAGGCATTTGAGGCCAGCCTGGGTAACATAACAAGACCATAAAAAGTAAAGAAATTCATATTTCAGTGTCCATAACTGAAACTTATTTGGAACACAGCCACACTCACTCACATATCCTCTCTAACTGTTTTCACCAGTAATGGACACACTGTAGGTACCACAAATATTTACTATGTGGTGTTTAATAGACCCTTTGCTCTGCCGGCCCCTGCCCTAGATCCCACCTCTTAATAGGCATCTTAAACTTAACATGTCCAACCAGCCTAAGCAACATAGCAAGACCCCGTCTCTGCAAAAAAATCAAAAAATTAGCCAGGCATGGTGGAGCAGGCCTGTAGCCCCAGCTACTCTGGAGGCTGAGGTGGGAGGATTGTCTGAGCCCAGAAGTACGGAGCTGTGATCATGCCACTGCACTCCAGCCTGGGCAGCAGAGTTTGACTCTGTCTCTAAAAAAAAAAAAAAAAAAAAAAAATTTAACATATCCAAAACTGAACCCATGATATCTCTCCTTAATCATAGATTTGGTAAGACAAAATAAAAGGGGCCGGGCATGGCAGCTCACGCCTACAATCCCAGTACTTTGAGAGGCTGAGGCGAGAGGATTGCTTGAGCCCAGGAGTTTGAGACCAGCCTGGGCACCATAGCAAGACCTCATCTCTACCAAAAAAAGAAAGAAAGAAATCAGCTGGGTGTGGTGGCACATTCCTGTAGTCCGAGCTAGCCAGGAGGCAGAGACAGGAGGATCACGGGAGCCCAGGAGGTCAAGGCTGCAGTGAGCCATGATCCTGCCTGGGTGACAAAGTGAGACCCCCAACTCAAACAAACAAACAAAAAAGAGCGAGAGAGGGAGAAAAACAAAAGGAATAAAGTACCTACTGTTCCATCTTCTAAACGCCTCCACCATTCTCAGGAGCTCAGGCCAAAGCCCAAGAATGGTGATTCTCAACCAGAGGTGATTTTATCCCCCGGGGAGACAGTTGACAAGGTTTGGAGACAATTTGTAATTTTGGTTGTCACGACTGGGAAGGGTGCTGCTGGCACCCAGTGGGCAGAGCCCAGGGACGCTGTTCACATCCCACAGCACACGGGACAGCCCCCACCGCACAGAATTATCCAGCCCCAAATGTCAGTCGTGCCGAGGTTGAGAAACTCCGCCTGGGAGACACCCCGACACTCCCCGCTCATCTCCTACAACTGTTCCATCCGTGGTTCCTGCCCACGGCAGCTCTAGCGCATACTATGAATTCAAACTACCTTCCAGACTCCACTGCTCCCAACCTAAACAAGCCACCTCCTGTTGTCCCGTCTGCCTTCCCTTGGTCATCTGTCAACACAGTATCCTGTTAAGCCACCCCGTGAAAATCAAGAGTCAAGGCCTGGTGCGGTGGCTCACTGGCACCTGTCATCCCAGCACTTTGGGGGGCCAAGATGGAAGGATCGCTTGAGCCCAGGAGTTCAAGACCAGCCTGGGCAACATAATGAAACCTCGTTGCTACAAAAATAAAATAAAATAAAAAATTTAACCAGAGATGGTGGCATGCACCTGTAGTCCCAGCTATTTCAGGAGGCTGAGATGGGAGGATTGCCTGACCTCAGGAGATCGAGGCTGCAATGAGCCGTGATCGTGCCACTGCACTTCAGGCTGGGCAATGGAGTGAGACCCCAATTCAAACACTCAAAAATGTAGGTCAGGTCATGTGACTCCACTGCTCAAGAACCCTTTGATGGTCCCATCCCAGAATATAAAGCAAAGTCCTTTCTGGGATCTATAAGAACCTGTGCGATCAGGTCCCTGTGAATTTTTCTTGGACTGCACCTTCTAACTTGTTCCCTGTCACTCACTCTGTCCCAGCCACACTGCCCTTCCCGGGATGGTCAGACACACAGGCACACTCCCATCTCAGGACCTTTGCATCTGCTGTTCCTACAGCCAGAAGTACCTTCCTACAGATGCCCAAGCCCCCATCTCACTTCCTTCAGGCCCCCACTCAAATGTCACCTGCTGAGAGAAGCTTCCAGCAACCTTCTCTACTTCCTACAGGAACCGCTGACACTTCCCTCTCCCTTCCCATCTCCTTTTCCTCCTTAGCACCCAGTTCTATCTAACACCCTAAATGTCCTATTTATTTATCTCTATTATTATTTGCCCTCCCCCTTAGCATATAAGATACAGGAGAACAGGGATTTTTGTCTGATTGCTGTTCACTGCTGTAGCCTCAAAATTCAGAAAAACATCTGGCACATAGTATAGTATCCACAAAAATAGGTTGTTACATACATAAATGAATGAATGAACAAATGAAGGGTAGTCTCACTACATGCCACACACTGTCCTAGGGGTTTCATGACGTGAACTCCACTCTTGGCTCTGTGCCTGTTGCTCAGTCAAACCAGAGAACAGACACGAACTCACTCGTCCACCAGAGGAAGAAATGCAGGAGGGAAGTTGGGGCGTTAGGGAGTGTGGATGACTGCAGGGGAAACGGAACCTGTGGGCCTCATGGGAAGAGGCAGCTGCTCTCTCATCCGTCCTGGGGTGGTCAGTGCAGAACACGGGCCTGGCTAGTCAGATCTTCCAGTATCACGAAAGAAGCCAGAAATCGGATCTACGATGTGAAACCTCCCTATTTTTAAATGTTGGCAGCAGATTCAAATTGTGGCTTCAGTTTGAAACCCTCTGCGCCCTAGAGGGAGCGTATCTGCAAATCCACCCATCGGACCTGGGTCCTCTGCCCCTTCAGCAGTTGGGCGACCTTGGGCAAGTGGTTTGGCCTCTCTGAGCCTCAGTGTCCTCATCCCGACAGGAAGACAGCACCCACCTCGTAGGTTAACTAAGCAAGTGAAACTTCCTGGCTCATCAGGCAGAAGAGGAAGAAAATGAGGGGGATCAAAAAGAAGTGGAGAGGTTTCGATCTTGTGCTTGCTGGGGGGGGGGTTATTGCTGGCCCTTCTCCTTCAGGACTTGGATGAGGACCATGAGGCTCAGGGAGGGGAGGGGCAGCTGTCACACAGGGGGGCAGACACAGTGGGACTGGCACCCAGAACTCCTGCTTCCCAGCCCAGCACCTCGGTGATGTGCGTAAAAGAAATATTGATGGTAAGAGAGGGGGAGAAAGAGAGTGGCGGAAGAGAGGGTAGGAGTCTTGAAGAAGTGGGAGGAGATGAGGGCCTGGGGGTCCAGCCAGGAACCAGGCTTTGGGAGGAAGGACAGAACAAAGAAGAGGAAAGGTGGAGATTAGGGGAGGCAGTGGGGTCTGGAGGGAGGCCTGAGGGTCACACACCAAGGCGTGGGAGTGAAGCAGGATGAGGGGGGCATCCCGGTCAGGAGTCCCTGACAAAGATCTACAGGAGAAAAAAAACAAAATGGGAGCGAAGAGAAGACCGTGGATCCTGGTGAGAGGGAGACTGACATCGTGGTAGGAAGGCCAGGCCTGGAGAGGTGGGGAAGGGAGGGATGGGATGAGGGGGGAGGGGGAGGCATGAGTGAGGGAAAGACAGGATAAGAAAAGGAGGTTCAGAGGGGAGCAGGCTGGGGACCTGCAGAGAGAGGGGGCATGCCTGGGGTGCTGAGGCAGGAATCTGGCCGAGCCTGGGAGGCAGATAGGAGTTGGAGGCCTGGAGAGACGGGAACTGCTGGGGCACAGGAGGGGGCACGAGCCCCAGGAAATGGGGGAGGGGGAGATACAGAGTGGAGGAAGCTTCTGGAAGCTTCTGGAAGGGGCAGGTCACTACCAGGATTCCTCCAGGAAAGAGAAGACCTGCCGGGTGTGAAGTTCCAGGCAGCCTCAAGCAAAGGGGAAGGGAAAGAGATGGAGACTGGGAAGGGGCGGGAAGGGGCAGGGAGCTCAGAGGACTGACAGGAGGGCTGTGCCGGGAGAGAGGAGAGGTGAAGGGGTGCCAAGGAGAGGAGGGGGCGGGTTGAGGGGAGAAGGAGGGTCCAGTTACAGGCGGAGCAAAAGGAGGCAGAAGGGAGGAAGGCCAGGCCTGGAGAGGGGGAGAGGGAGGCACACCATAGAGGGGAGGCATGAGTGAGGGCAAGACAGGATAAGAAAAGGGGATTCAGAGGGGAGCAGGCCTGCAGAGAGAGGGGGCATGCCTGGGGTGCTGAGGCAGGACTCCGCCGGAGGCCATGAGGCAGATAGGAGTCGGGAGGCTGGGAGGGGGGCTGGGGGCCACGAATGGGAACAGCAGGAGCACTGGGGAGCACGGGGTGCTGAGGGGGAAGG
>NW_007260304.1:461189-464457 GCF_000164805.1 Carlito syrichta
AGGGGCAGGAGCGAGAAGATGGGTTAGGCAAGCACGTGGACCGACCCCGAGCTCCCCCCCCACAATAAAACTGCTTCCTTTGAAGAAACTCCTTCCACTCTGGCCCTTTTCTCTGGAAAAATCCCCTTTGGCCACTGTCTTCTGCCCAGGAACGTCCCCCCCCCACCCACACACACAGATTCCACTCAGAGGACACCGGCAAGACTGGCCCCCAGAGCCTCTCCGGTGGGCCCCACGGTCTCCACCACTTGGGAGGACAGGCCTCACCCTGAGCCCCACTCGGCCTCCTCACAGACCCCCACCACTTCACCATCCCTCCCCCCTTCCCCTGCAAGCCCCACCTCTTCACCTCTCCCCCAAAGAGCTCTTCTCTGGCCTCCCCAACTTTGCTCTCAGTCTCTCAGCAACTTAAGAGCCCCCAGTGCCACCACCCTCGGGGAAAATGCCCCCTCCAGCCCCTCCTGTCCACTCCTGTCATTCAACCCCTACGTCCGGGTCCCCTACTGTTTCTTCCCCTTAGGAAAAATACATCTCTCTCTCCTCTCCTCAGCTCCAAAAGAAAGAAAAATAAAAATCCCAGCTGACCCTCTCTGTGGGCTAAGTCACCATACTCCCACCCAGCCAGTCTCTCCTGCGAGCAAGCCCCCTTCCCCCCTCAGGACCACCCCCCACCATGTCTCAGGACATGGGTCTCCAACCTCCAACGCACCTTGAAATCACCGGAGGACCTTTATGGATTCGAGTGCTCCAGTCCCACCTGGGAAAGTCCGATGTAATTGGTCTGGGGTGTGGCCTGAGCCTCTAAGTTTTTTAAAAACTCCCCGGGGGATTCGAACGCGCAGCCAACGTCAGACCCACCAGTTTGAAAGACGCATCCCCATCTCCATCGCATTCCCCCCACAGCCTCCCCAGTCAGCCCACAGACCATCACCCCCACCTCTCTCCGCTACTGTCTCTTACTTCAGGAAACCCCCCTCTCTGTCCCTTGCTTAAGAGCGGCTTCCGATGCTGCTCCCCCCCTACAACTTAGACAAACTCATCATCATAACCATCTTTTCTCCTCCATTAAGAAAAATTCCCTCCATGAGCCCAGCCGCAGCACTTGCTACGCGCAAGAATCGCTCCCTCCAGACCCCAGATTTCTCTCCATTCATAGATGCCCTGATCTCTGACCTGCATGTCCATGGTGGAGAGCACACGGTACCCTCCCCCTCTGCCCATCATCCCCCCACTCCAAATCCCCTCCTCCCAGCTCCCCGTCACCACACAGTCTCATTGGCACACAGATGTCCCAGCTCTGGGCCTCCCCAACTCACTCTGAACCCCACTGTCTCTCCAACTTACCAGGAGCCACCCTCCCCAACTTATCTTCCATCACAAGGAACCTCTTGACTCTTTCCCTCTTCCTGCACCTTCTATAGCTCCCAGCATCTCTCCTACCCAGAATAAGTCCCCTGAGCAGGCCCCCACTGACTTCCCTTCTTGGGAGCGCCCCTCTCCAGTCTTCCCTTGACCGATTTCACCTCTGCAGCAACATACATTGTACCCCCCCTTCATCCAAACATAGACAGATCCACCCCATAGACTGTACCCCTCGGAAAATTTGATCTATAGGACCCCAACTCTTCTCTCAATTAAGAATGTCCTGACACTCTGCCCCTCCACCCTCCACTGCCACGGTTCATTCATTTCTCCCTTCCACAGGACTCCCACCACGGTGTTCCCCATCCTGCCTGGGTGTCCTCACCCCAGCTCTCCTCCTGGGCACCTATTCCTCCTTGCTTCCACCAAGTATCTTTCTGAGACTTCCTTCTCTGAGCCCCCTAGAGTTAAGAGCTCACAGAAAGCTTAGAAGAGGGGAAGAAAAGAAAAGAAAAGAAAAGAAACACCACCACAACAAAACGTAGGTCCCAGTACAGGGTGACCTTGGCCTCCAGACTCTTCCTGGCTCCACCGCCCCCCATCAGCTGGCCCCAGCCGGGGTTGACTCCAAGAGGGGCTGTTGGGAAAGGTTGTCTGGGGGGTGTCTCCATGGAAACGGGGCCTAGTGCCCCCCCACACACACACCGTACTCCCTCCCCCACCTGACTCCTGCCTGCCCACACGCGGCCCTGCCTCGGCCACCGGCCACTGGCGTCCCCTGGCCTCCCTATCCCCAGTGCCAGGCCCCTTTCTCACTCTGAGTTTCCTCTCTTCTTGACCTCTCGGCCTCTTCTCCCCAGATCTGTCCCTCTTGTCACCAACACCACCAACTCCTCTGTCTTAACGGAGGATTCCCAGGGTGTGCCCCTGACCCTGGCCCCCCCCACACCTGGGATGAGCGGGAAGGGAAGAGGAGGGGAAGGAGGGAAATTCTCCGTCCAAAAAAAAAAAAGATGTGAAGAGCTTTTCATTTTGTCAATTTGGGGGACCATCTATTTAGCTTTAGGGACTCTGCCTTGAGTCCCATCTGCCAGCAGCTGCAAAGGAGAGGCGCACAGGGGACCCCCAATTCTAAAGCCTCCAGATATGAGGGGGTCACCATCCTTTCTCCTTCTGAAGGAGATGGGCTCTTTTCCCTAGAATTTGGGGGGTCACAGAACCCTAATTCTACATCCACCCACCTCCGATTAATAAAAAGATCTGTCTCACCTCTGTTAACGATAGGTCAACTCTCCGATGCACTGGGGAGGGTACTTCGCGCCCCCCCTGCCGGCACCCCCCAGAAAAACCCTTTTGACTCCCAATCCTCCAGCTTCCCCCTCCCCCAGCAGTGAGGGACCCAGGCGTCCGACCTGGTGGGGGGCGGAGATGAGGAGGCGGCCTATGGGGAGGGGGGTGTTGAGGTGAGGGGGGAGCTGAAGGGCAGCTCTGAGCTTGGGCCCCAAGGCAATGAGGGTCCGTATTTTAAAAAAAAGGTGAGGAGACAATTTGGTTCTCGTGTCGCTGGGTGAAGTGCAGGGCTGGAGGACAGGGAGAGGGAGGGAGCAGCCAGGGAGGGGGAGGGGAGCCGCTGAGGGACGGGGGAGCCACCGAGAGATGGGTGGGGGGAAGGGAGGGGGGCAGGGTCTGGGTGGCAGAAGGAAGCTGGGGAAGAAGAGAGAGAGCCAGGGAGGGAGGGAGAGAGACAGAGAGAGACGAGGAGCAGCGGAAAGAGAGAGACCCAGAGACCGCGAAACAGAAATGGGGGAGGGAGAAATTTGGGGGAGGTAGTGACTGGGAGCAGGAGGAAGTTGGAGACACAGACACACAGAGAGAGAAGGGGACGGAGACAGAGACCCAGAGAGAA
>NW_007260304.1:464522-465074 GCF_000164805.1 Carlito syrichta
GTAACAGAAGGAAAGAGGAGCGAGAGAGAGAGTCATCAGAGAGGGGGGAGGAGAGACAGATGGGGAGAGACAGACAGAGAGAGGGAGACAGAGAGGATGGGGCAGAGGGGGGAGAGGGAGAGAAACAGAGGAGGGGAAGAAATTGGGGATGGGGGCAAGGTCTGGGTAGAGAGAAAAAGACGCAGAGAGAGGGATATAGAGACAGACTGAGAGAGAGAGAGAGGGAGGAAGGGAGGGAGGGAGAGAGAGAGGAAAGAAACAAGAGAGTAAATGAATGAAGGAAATTTAGGGTAGAAGGGTCTGGATGCCAGAAGGTACCTGGAAACGGAAAGGCAGGTGCACGAAAAAAGGAAGAGACCCAGGGAGAGAGACAGACGGAGAGAGGCTGAGACAGGAAGAGAGAGAGACCCAGAGAACCAGAGACAGGCGTAGAGAACGAGGAAGCCCTGAGAGGAAGACCGAGAGGGATCAGGAGAGAGGGGTCGGGCTCCTCCGCGAGAAGGAGGTCAGGGCTAAAGGACACCCCCGCCCCCTCCCCCACCCGCAGCCCCA
>NW_007260304.1:465321-471617 GCF_000164805.1 Carlito syrichta
GCCAAGGCTTGGCAGCGGCGGCCGGAAACGAGGGGAGGGCCTTTTAAAGAGGACCCCAGGAAAGCTCCCCTTTCCCGGAATCCAAGGGAAAGCTCAACTTCCCGGGGTCTTCTCACCACTCCTCGCGCCGTGGCAAGGGGCAAAGATCCGCGCCCACCCCCCAAATAAAACGGGCTTCAGCTTCCAAGGATAGGAAGCCCTTTGACTTTCTCCAGCAAATTTATTTTTTCTTCGAACCCCCCTGCCCACCCCTGTTTGAAGCTCGATGAAAGAAGGGGTAACATTAGGTTCCTTCGAGAGCGGAATGGGGCTGGGATGGAGAGTAGACTATGGAAAGCTTGGGTGGAAATAATCCTTAAAAACAAAAACAAAAGTCTGTTTGGGACTGGGGGGCGGTGGGATTCAACAGTTTTGAGAAGCTTTGTCAGTTCTAGAACTATCTAGTGGGGAGGGAGTGAGGCAACTTGAGACGGGAAATCTGAGATGAGAGAAAGTTTGGGCTTGGGTTAGAATCTCAGAGCTGCCCCCCAGCCACCTTGTGACCTTGGGCAAAATACTTCCTCTCACCACCACCTAACTCCAGTCGGGATGGCCATCATCAATAACTCAAAAAACAACAGATGCTGAAGAGGATGGGGGGGGGGAACACGTCTACACTGTTGGTGGGAGTGTAAAACTAGTACAACCTCTGTGGTGATTCCTAAAAGATCTAAAAATCTACCTTCCATATGATGCCTCAATCCCCCTTCTGGGAAAATACCTGAAAGAACTCAGATCACTCTATGAAAAAGATAACTGGGGTTGGACTCGGTGGCTCAGCCTGTAATCCCAGCACTTTGGGAGGCCATGGCCAGTGGATTGCCTTAGCCTGAGGGTTTGAGATCAGCCCAGACAACTTGGTGAGACCTCATCTCTACAATAAATTAAAAAAAAAAAAAAATAGCTGGACATGGTAGCGCTCACTTGTAGTTCCAGCTACTTGTAAGGCTGAGGTGGAAGGATCGCTGGAGCCCAGCCGGTTGAAGCTGGGTTGGCCATGAGTGTGCCACCGCACTCCAGCCTGGGTGACAGAGTGAGACTCCAAGTCAAAAAAAAAAAAAGAAAAGAAAAAGATACCTGCACATGCATGTTTATTGCAGCATTGTTCACAATAGCAAAAACATGGAACCAACTGTGCTGCCCATTGAAAGAGGACTGGATTTTTTTTTAATGTGGTATATATACACAATGGAATGTTATGCAGCAATAAAGAAGGACAAAATTATGAACTTCACAGCAACTTGGATGGATTTAGACTCTATCATACTCAGTGATCTATCACAGAAAAAAAGAACTGAGCACCACATGTTCTCACTCATAGGCAGACCCTGAATAAAGGGGTTGGCAGTAGCGGGAAATCACAGGGGAATGGGGGACTCACCTCTTCAATAAGGGATCTCAAACCAGGTGAAGTAGGAACAAAAGTGAGGCCCAAACTTTACTTACACAATGACCATTTGTATACCTAACCCTGAATTGTACCCCACAACTTTAAAATTTTAAAAAAGTAAGAAAAAAAAACCCTGCTTCCACTCTTCCAAGCTCGTTTGCTCTTGGTTTAAAGGGGACAAAACCTGCCTCTAATGCAATGAGCACGTGGGTGAGAAAGGGTCTTGCACGTGGCTCCAGGCAGGCAGTTTCCTCGGTACTGTGTCTTTGTGCAAATGTTATCAAAATCCAAGAGCGAGCCGTGGCCCATAGGCAGTTGGCATGCTCTGTTATCCCCTGGAACTCTTACAGAATCCTCCCAGCGTGGGCATCAATGTTCCCATATCACAGATGAGCAAATGGAGGACCCAGTATGTGTAGGCAGCCAGCAATAGATGAACTTCACACACCTTTCCTGCTCCCTCCTGGGGGCTGGCCAAAGACAGGAATAGCCTGAGTTTCCTACATCTATCGACTCCATGTTTGTCTCTTCCCTGGAAGGAGTCATATCTCTGAGTGTGGCATCTCACATTTCCACTGGAATTTCTCCAGGCTAGTTCATGTCATGATCACCGTGCATGATCAAAGGAATTGGGAAATGCATTCCAACAGATGGCTCTAGAAACAAAGAAACAAAACCCTTAAAGGAAGGGGCCTGGGAATCACGTGTTTGGAAGATAATAGTTCATTCTTGCTCTTTTGCCAGGGAGAAGGATACAGAAGCAAATGATAATAATTGAGAGAAATGAAGCACTTATGGTTACAGACTCAAAGCGCCTTGCAGGCACTGACTGGGTCTTCAAAACAAGCAGGTTCTGTTGTTAGCTCCATTTTAAAGATATGAAAACTGAGACTGGCGGGTAAGTGGTGTTGGCAGCAATCAAAAAGTCCAGACATAAGATTCCAGAACCTATGCTGTTACTAGAAACAACTGTGGAGATAATTTTTTAAAAGCTAGGGTTTCTCAGGTTTGCCACTACTGAAGTTTGGGCTGGGTGATTCTCTGTTGTGGGGCCCTGTCCTGTGCCCTGAAGAATGTTGAACAGCATCTCTGGCCTCTAACCTGTCGATGCCAATGGCACCCCCTAAATAGCACCCTAAAAATAGCATTTTGGGACCAGGTCCGATGGTTCACACTTGTAGTAATCTCAGCCATGTGAGAGGCCAGGGCGGGAGGATAACTTGAGCCCAGGAGGAGTTCCAGGCCAGCCTGGGCAACATAGCAAGATCTGCTCTCTAAAAATTAAAAAAAATTTTTTTTAATTAAAAATAAATAAAAATAGCATTTTCAGGCAACCAAAAATGTCTCCAGACGTTGTCTAATGTCCCTTGAGGGACAGAATTACCCCTGGTTGAGAACCATTAAAGTAAGCTAATTAGCAACTCAGGGAGCCTACTTTATTGTATTTTTAATTAAAATATATTTTCTAATCAAATCAATATATGTTCATGTTGTTTTAAAAGAAAAGAATCAAATGGTACACAAGAGATTATAATAAAAATATTGCAGCCTGTTCCACCTCAAATCCTGTTCGTTACTGAAAAAAACCTATTAACATTCTTAGCTGTTTCTTCTTTTACTTGCCTTGACATCCCTAAATAACCATTATCTTCTGGATGTATCAGCACTATACATTATTTATGGATTGTTTTTTCTCTGATGGATAACAAGTTAATTCACACAGAGCTCTCCTTTCCCTCCTTCCTTTCTCAAATGTGAGTTCTTCTGTAGGTTAAGTTTGTGACACAGAGCGATACCTGATTACATCATGATTTCTGACTTCAACTACTCAAGAGGATATGTTTCTTCTTTTTATCACAGCTTTATTGAGATTGAATTCACATATCCTACAACTCACCCACTTGAAGCATGCCATTCAGTGGCATTTAATTGTACAGTGTTGGGCAACCCTCAACTTTAGATCAATTTCAGAACACGGTCCCCCACCCAAGGAGATACTGTGCACCCCTCAGCCATCACCCCCAGTCTCCCCACCCACCCCCAGCCCTACACTATCACTAATGAACTTTCTGTTTGTATAGATTTCCCCATTCCAGACATTTCATGGAAATATATTGACTGACTTCCTTCACGTAGCATAATTTCTTCAAGGTTCAACACGTTGTAGCAGTGTCAGCATTTTATTTTATGTTTTATGAGTCAGGATTTTTTTTTTTTTTTGAGTTGGAATCTCACTCTGTCACCCAGGCTGGAGCTCAGTAGTATGCTCATGGTCACCCCAGCGCCGACCTGCTGGGCTCAGGTGATCCTTCAGCCTCATCCTTCCAAGTAGCTGGAACTACAGGTGTGTGCTATCATGCCCCGCTAATTTTTTATTTATTAGAGAGATGAAGTCTCACCAAGTTGCCCGGGGTGGTCTGGAATCCACAGGTTCAGGCAATCCATTCGCCTCGGCTTCCCCAAAGTGCTGGGATGACAGGCTGAGCCACCAAACCTGGCCACGGGTCAGGATTTCGCTTTGTCACCCAGGCTGGCATAATCACGGATCACTGCAGCCTCGACCTCCTGGGCTCAGGTGATCCTCCTGCCTCAGCCTCCTGAGTAGCTGGGACTACAGATGTGCATCGCCACACCCGGCTTATTTGTTTATTTTGTGTAGAGACAGGGTCTTGCTATGTCACCCAGGCTGGTTCTTGAACTCCTGAGCTCAAGTGATCCTCCCACCTTGCTCTCCCAAAGTGCTGGGATTACCAGCATGAGCCATTGTGCCCAAACTTCATTCCTTTTTATGTCTGAATAATATCCCATGTTACAGGGGAAGATACCATGTCTTACGTACCCATCCATCTACTGATGGGCCCTTGGGCTATTTTCACAGTCTGGCTATTGTGAATCATGCTTCTGTGGACATTCATGTGCACGTTTCTGCGTGGGCATATGTTTTTGTGTCTCCTGGGCATGTACCGAGGAGTGGGATGGCTGGGTCCTGTGTTTACCCTCTCGAGGAATGAGATAGCCTTTCTTGACTTCACTTTGTAAGCTAGGAGTGTTGGGCCCCCTGATCACCCCTTTGGCTCATAGAAGGACCTTCAGAAGGGATCTTCCAGAAGAAGCAAAGATGGGCTCTTTTAGATCTCGTTTCTACATTGACTCGCTTGTTCATCTCACATCAGTCAAGGCCTCTGATGGCCTTGACTCAGAAACTGTAGACTTAGAGATGAGTCGCTAATCCCCTTCCCTTGAGAAGTTCCCCACACTCACTTCCCCCTGTGGTAGGCAGAATTTTAAATGACTTTGGTCAGCCATGGTGGTGTACAACCATAGTCCCAGCTACTTGGGAGGCCAAGGCAGGAGGATTATTTTAGTCCAGGAGCTCAAGACCAGCCTGGGCAACATAGCAAGACCTCATCTCTAAAAAAAAAAAAAAAAAAAAAAACACCTAGCAAAAAATGAGCCAGGGATGGTGGTATGTACCTGTAGTCCCAGCTACTCAGGAGATTGAGGCAGAAGGGTCATCTGAGCCCAGGAAATGGAGACTGTAGTGAGCTGTGTTTGTGCCGCTGCGCTCCAACTGGGCAATAGAACGAGATTCTGACTCAATCAAACAAATAAAATAAAATGATCTCCCAGCTACCCTCTCCCAGCATATACATCTGGTTGAATCTCCTTCCCTTGAGTGCGGACAAGACCTGGGAGTAGGGGAGATGTCACTCCCAAGTCTAGGTGACATTATACAATGAGGCATGAGGATTTTGCAGATATAATTAAGGTCCCCACTAAGTTGACTTGAGTCAATCAAAAAGTTAAAGTAACATGGGTAGGCCTGACCTAATCAGGTGATCTCCTAGAAGAAGATCAAGATGTCAGAGAGATTCAAAGCAAGAGAGATTTTCCTGAGAACCTTGAAAAAGCAAACTGCCTTATTGTCTCAAAGAACTGAGAGTGAGAGGCAACTATTGGCAAGAAAACCCAGACCTCGGCCAGGCACAGTGGCTCATGCCTGAAATCCCAACCCTTTGGGAGGTGAAGAGACAAGAGGACTGCCTGAGTCCAGGGGTTCAAGATCAATCTTGGCAACTTGGTGAGACCTCGTCTCTACAATAATTTTTTTTTTAACTGGAGTCACACTCTGTCGCCCACACTGGAGTGCAGTGGCATGCTCCCGGTCACCGCAGCCTCAACCTGCTGGGCTCTGGCAATCCTTCCACCTCAGCCTTCCAAGTAGCCGGAACTACAGGTACATGCTACCACACCCAGCTAATTTTTTATTTATTGTAGAGATGAGGTCTTGCCAAGTTGCCTGGGTGGGTCTCGAACCCTTGGACCCAAGCAATCCTCTCGCCTTGGCCTCCCAAAGTGGTTGGGTTACAGGCTGAGCCACCGAGCCCAGCTACAACAAATTTTTAAAAATTATCCAGGCGTGGTGGGTGCTTGCCTGTGGTTCCAGCTACTTGGAAAGTTGAGGAGGAAGAATTACCTGAGTCCAGCAGATTGAGGCAGTCGTGGCCATGAGCGTGCCACTGCACCCCAGCCTGGGTGACAGAGTTAGACTCTGACTCAAAGAAAAAGAAGAAGAAAGAACACCCAGACCTCAGTCAAGACATCTCCAGGAAACAAATTCTGCTTAACCTGCAGGAGCTTGGAAGTGGGTCTCTTTCGACCCAAACCCCCAGATGAGGACAGTCAGTGAGGTCTCAGTTTCAGTCTGATGACTCCTGAGCAGAGGGTTTATGCTGAGCTGAACTCCTGGTCCCTGGAGACTGTGACATAATGAATGTGTGTTGTTTTAAGCAGCTGAGTTTGTGGGGATTTCTCTTTTATTTATTTTATTATATATATATATTTTTTTTTTTTTTCTTTTTTTTTT
>NW_007260304.1:471850-477508 GCF_000164805.1 Carlito syrichta
GGTCTCACCAAGTTGCCCAGGCGGGTCTCAAACCTGCAGGCTCAGGCAATCCACTCACTTCAGCCTCCCAAAGCGCGGGATTACAGGCTGAGTCACCGAACCTGGCTTATTTTATATTTTAATTGAAAACAAACTTTTTTTTTGAGGCAGGGCCTCTTTCTGTCACCCAGTCTGGAGTGCAATGGTACGATCACAGCTCATCACAACCTCAACTTCCTGGGCTCAAGTAATCCTCCTACCTCAGCCTCCCAAGTTGCTGGGATCACAGGAGCATGCCACCATGCTTGGTTCATTTTTAAAATTTTCTATAGAGATGAGATCTCGCTATGTTGCCCAGGCTGGTCTTGAACTCCTGGGTTCGAGCAATCTCCCGCCTTGGCCTCCCAGAAATGCAGGGATTATAATTGTGAGCCACCACACCTGGTCTGGGGTCATTTTTTATGCAGCAGTAGACGACTGATACACACTGTGAATTGCACGGTGAAGCTCCCACAGGGGTTACCTGATCAGTGCTGCATTAATGTTTCCTTAATGCCTCTCTCTCCCCCACTGCCAACAACCAGTCATCTCTGTGTACAACCCCTTCTCTTTCCTGGACTTCTCTCACGCCCATTACTTTTTTTGAGTCAGAGACTCACCCTGTCACCCAGGCTGGAGTGCAGGGGCACACTCACGGCCACCACAACCTCGACCTGCTGGGCTCAGGTGATCCTTCCACCTCAGCCTTCCAAGTAGCTGGAACCACATGCACGCTCCACCACACCTGGCTAATTTTTTGATTTATTGTAGAGACAAAGTCTTGCAAAGTTGCCCAGTCTGGTTTCGAACCCTTGGACTCAGGCAATCCTCTCACCTTGGTCTCCCAGAGTGCTGGAATTACAGGCGTGCGCCACCCCACCTGGCCTTGGCCCTCCTCTTACCCAGGCTGTGCCCCCAGCCCATGCCTCTGGCCTCCTTCCCGTCTAATTTTCATGTGGCCCCTACAGGTTCTCTAACATTCCAAGTTATGACTTCCTATTGCCCTGGGAGAAAACCTGGGCTCCTTGCCTATGTCCTCTCCCTAGATCCCCAGCCTCATTGTATGCCATTCCCATAGCTGTCTGAGGCAAACTGGAGTTGTTTTTTTCCTACCATGCTCAGTTCCTGCATGCTTGGAGGGTTTCCTGCGTGGTCTCCCCTTGCCCAGACTTCCCTACCATCTCTCAGCCATAGACAAATCCTCCATCCACTCTTGAAGCTTCAACTTCCCTGCGGCTTCCTCCAGGAAGCCTTCCCTGGTTTTCCAAGCCTGGGTCAGGGTCTACACTTGAGCTTCCGCCCTGCCCTGTCCTGCCTCCGTTAGACCACAGTCACGCGACATTGTGGGTGATGCAGGGGTGGATCTTCCCCACCCGAGAGGGAGCCACTCAAGGACGGGCAAGGTCAGATTCACATCCGTGCCCCCCGAGCCCAGCTGGGCCCTGGGAGACAGGAGTCCTGGTTCATGGATGCTGAATGAATAGATGAATGAATGAATGAATGAGTCAGGATGAGCAGATCTGTCATCTCCGTCCCAGCCCTCGTCCCCACCCAGCCCCCTCCCACCCCCCACCCCCGAGGGTGTGCTTTCCCAGGTGCTGGACTGGCTCGTCGACACCAGCTGCGGGGCCTTTGTGCTTTCTCAAGAGGAGCCGAGCGGTGGTGGCGTGCCTTCCTGCTGTACCAGGAAGCGGCGATCAGTGATTCTCAACGTCCTCACTCAGGGTGAAGTGGGAAGATTCCAGCACTGGGAGGCAGGTGGCCTGCGTTCCAATTCCGGCTTTCCTTGGCTGCCCTAAGGGACCCAGAGCCAAACCCTCCTCTCTCTCTCCTCTCTTTCCTTTCTCTCTCTCTCTCTCTCTCTCTCTCTCATTCTCTCTCTCCTCCTCTACCTTCTCCCTCATCCCCTCTTCATCTCTCATTCTCTCTATCCTCTCTCTCCCTCTCTCCATCTCTTTTTTCCTCGTTCTCTCTCTCCATCTCTCTCTGTTTCTCTCTCCTCTATCTCCATTTCTCTATTTCTCTTATTCTCTCTCTCCATCTCACCCCCCCTCTCCATCTCTCTCTTTCTCTCTCTTGATTTTTTCTCTCTCTCCCTTCTCTCTCTCTCTTCTCTCTCCAACTCTCTCTCTCCTTCTCTCTCCTCTGTTCTCTCTCTCTCTCTTTCTCTCTCTCTCCTCTCTCTCTCTCTCTCTCTCTCTCTCTCTCTCTCTCTCTCTCTCTCTCTCTCTCTCGTTCTCTCTCTGGCACATATTCATTCTCTCGTGGAGGGGGCGGTGGTTGGAGCAGTTACTAATCTCTCCCAGAATGGGATGTTCTAAGCCTGTGATTTTAAATCACACATCCAAGGAACTCTGGCAGAGCTTTGGGGATGGTGGTGAAGCCCCTGAAATTACGTACAATATGTTGCCAAGCGTGGTGGCTTATGCCTGTAGTTCCAGCACTTTGGGAGACTGAGCCAAAAGGATCATCTGAACCCAAGAGTTCAACACCAGCCTGGGCAACATGGTGAGACTTCTTCTATAAAATAAAATTAAATTTAAAAAACAGCTGGACTTGGGGACTCACACCTGTCATTCCAGCACTTTGGGAGGCAGAAGTGAGAGGACTGCCTGAGCCCAGGAATTCAAGGCCAGCCTGGGCAACTTGGCAAGACCTCGTCTTTACAATAAATCATAAAATTACCCAGGTATGGTGGTGCACACCTGTAGTTCCAGCTACTTGGAAGACTGAAGCGGAAGAATCACCTGAGCCCAGCAAGTCGAGGCTGCGGTGGCCATGAGCATGCCACTGCACTCCAGTCTGGGCAACAGAGTGAGACCACAGCTCAAAACAAACAAACAATCAAACAAACAAAAAAGTTGTGAGTATGGGGTATTTTTTTCTGGGTGCCACAGCTTTTATCTGATTCTCAAAGGGATCCCTCCTCCCCTGCAACTTCAGAATCACTGCTTATAAATCAACTTAGCAAAGTCTTATTTATGTTAATAAAAATAAAGACCCCAAAAGGGGGGAAGGCAGGGGAGAATCTATGAAGGCACAGATAATGCTGAGGGCACGTCTTCCAATATTCACATCACTGACACCTCGGCCCCGATGACTCCTTGCTGTAGACCATCCTGGCATGGGGAAATGTTTTGCTCCTGGTGGCCCGCCAGATGCCAGCAGCGCCCACACCACCGGACTGTGAATTCAGGGATGTCTCCTGACATTGCCCAATGTAACCCAGGGCAAAACCACACCCAGGTGAGCACGGCTGGCCTACAAGAAGAAACTGGTAACAGTCATTTTCCCTGAGAAACTAGATGGGATTGAGAAGAATGAGGAGAAAGTTGCTTATTTTCTTTATTATTTTTTGAGTCAGAGTCTCACTCAAAGTTGCCCAGGCTGTAGTGTGGTGGCACCATCACAGTCACTGCAGCCTCAATCTGCTGGGCTCAGGTGATCCTTCCACCTCAGCCTCCTGAGTGGCTGGTACTACAGGCATGCACCACCATGCCCGGCTAATTTTTTGATTTATTGTAGAGACGAGGTCTCGCCAAGTTGCCCAGACTGGCCTCAAACCAGTGGGCTCAGGCAATTCTGTCATCTCTGCCTTCCAAAGTGCTGGCATTACAGGCGTGAGCCACCACGCCTGGCTTAAACTTTTTTTTTTTTGAGTCACAGTCTCACTCTGTTGCCCAGGCTGGAGTGCAGTGGCATGCTCATGGCCACTGCAGCCTTGACCTGCTGGACTCAGTGATCCTTCCTCCTCAGTCTTCCAAGTAGCTGGAACGACAGGTATGCGCCACCACACCTGGCAAATATGATTTATTGTAGAGACGAGGTCTTGCCAAGTTGCCCAGGCTGGTCTCAAACTCGTGGGCTCAGGCAATCCTCTTGCCTCTGCCTCCACAGTGCTGGGATTATGGGTGTGCACCACCGCACCTGGCTTGGTCCAAACTTTTAAATCATGACTAAATATTAAGTGTATAATAAAAATAAGTTTTGTTGTTAAAATAAATGACCTCTGCACAGTGGATTACTACACAGTCATTCAAAGAATGAGGCAAAGCCGGGCGCAGTGGCTCACATCTTTAATCCTAGCACTTTGGGAGGTTGAGATGAGAGGATTGCCTGAGCTCATGGGTTCAAGACCAGCCTAGGCAACTTGGCAAGACCTTGTCTCTACAATAAATCAAAGAATTAGCCGGCCATGGTGACACACTCCTGTTGTTCTAGCTACTTGGAAGGCTGAGGTAGAAGGATTGCCTAAGCCCAACAGGTCGAGGCTGCAGTGGCTGTGAGCGTGCTACTACACTCCAGCCTGGGCAGCAGAATGAGACTCCAGCTCAAAAGAAAAAGTTGTAGGGGACCCCAAAACCTTTTGTTTATGTGGGCTATGTCTATGAATAGTTTGAATATATGAAATTCAAACTGATAAAAAATTGGAAATATGTATTAAAGTAAAATAATGAACTCATTGCATGTTTACATAGCAAATTACAAGGCCTGACAACTAGGTTTGTAAATTCATCCTAGAAAAAATGCTCCATATCTCACTGCTGAACCTCACTACAGTCACCTCCAAAGTCCTCCCCCTGGGAAGTTTTGCACTGATGCCAGCGCCTAGTCCACCCGTCAAAGCCATCTTGGAACTCGTTTTCTGGAATGGCCATCAGATCCGTTGTCGTATTACCCTGGATGTCCTGAATGCCCTCAAATGTCTTCCTTTCAATATTTCCTTTATCTTCCGGTGAAGAAAAGAGTCACTGGGGCCAGATCAGGTGAGCAGGGGGGGTGTTCCAATACAGTGATTTGTACAGGTCTGCCCATGTAAGCACACTGTGGCAAGTTCGATAATTTAATTGTCAGTCCTCACCAAATAATGATGATGGCTCTGATGGTCATTCTAGAAAAAAAGAGTTCCAGGATGACTTTGATGGGTAGACTGGCACTGGAGTTGGTGCAAAGCTTCCCAAGGGGAGGACTTCGGAGGTGACTGTAGTGATATTCAGCAATGAGGTATGGAGCACTTTTTCTAGGATGGTTCACAAACTTAATGGCCAGACTTCCTATTTTGATTTAAAAAATTGCCAGGCTCAAGCCTGTGATCCTGGCACTTTGGGAGGTAGAGATGTGAAGATTGCCTGAGCCTGAGTTCAGGGGTTCTGCAGTAAATCAAAAATTAGCTGAGAGTGGTAGCACACAACTGTAGTTCTGGCTACTTGAAAGGCTGAGGCGGAAGGATTGCCTAAGCCCAGCAGGTCAAGGCTGCAGTAGCCGTGAGTGTGCCACTGTACTCCAGCCTGGGTGACAGAGTGAGACTCCAACTCAAAATAAACAATGATAGTCTCCCAAAGAAAATAACATAGAGTGGTATTGGTTTATGATTTTTATCAATTCAACGTTTGGCTCACTAGGAGAAAGGTGAGGCCTCATATCTGCTTCTGCATTTAAGCTTGTCATGAAGCCTCCAGAAGGTTCCAGGCTCTATTCACTCATGAGAGAATAAGAGTGAAAAGGAAAATCTCTTCAGGTTATTATAAAAATGGCCAAGCATGGTGACTCATGCCTGTAACCCTGCTTTGGAAGGCCGAGATGGGAGGATCGCTTGAAGCCAGGACTTCAATACCAGCCTGGGCAACATAGAGAGACCCC
>NW_007260304.1:477935-478303 GCF_000164805.1 Carlito syrichta
GCTCAGGCAATCCACTCACCTCAGCCTCCCAAAGGTGCGGGATTACAGGCTGAGCCAACAGAGCCCGGCTTATTTTTATTTTTTAATTTTTTTTATTTTTTATTTTTTATTTTTGAGCCACCGAGCCCGGCTTCTATTTTTTAAAAGAGCAACAACAAAAAATTTGTTTTGACTTTGTGGATTTCTTAAACTGGTCTCAGGAATGCCCAGGGTCCCTTGGCCACACTTTGAGAACTACTAGTCAGTTGCATTGTTCTGTAAACCAGGTACAGAATAGTGTGTACAAAATGGTCATCAATAAACAGAATGGAGCCGGGCTCAGTGGCTCAGCTTGTAATCCCGCGCCTTTGGGAGGCTGAGGTGAGTGG
>NW_007260304.1:478323-481883 GCF_000164805.1 Carlito syrichta
CAGTCTGGGCGACAGAGTGAGACTCCAACTCAAAAAAAATAAAAAATAAAAAAATAAACAGAATGGAACTAAGTGGCTTTCACATAAATAGAAATACACAGCTTAGTGTACCATAAGCATTGTGGACACAGGAAACTCCCAGGATTCAAATTTTAGCTTGACCAACTTACTAGTTGTGTGACTAGGAAAAAGTTAATTAACCTCTTTTTGCCTCAGGATCTCATGAGAGTAAGAACATGGATTGTGGCATGGGAAGCATAGGACTTAAATGCAAAGTAGCTGGCACATAAGATGCACTCGATAAATTATGTGTTAACTTATGCAAACAGTTGTCATGAAGCGACCTTGGAGTCAGGTAGCGTTATCTAACTGGCACTAAGTGAGCTCTATAGCACATTGTCATGTGGAATCGGGAGGCCCCTCAATCTGATTTCGTAGATCAGCTTGGTGCCTAGGAATCTACTTTTTAAAAATTAATTAATTATTTCTGTTTGGGGGTGGGAATCTCGCTATGTTGCCTAGGCTGGTCTCCAACTCCTGGACTCAAGCCTAGGCCTCCCAAAGTGTTGGGAGTACAGACATGAGCCACCACACCAAGCCTGAATGTTTTAAAAGAATGTAAACTCCAAGACTTGAACTTGTGAGCTTCCCCATAAAGTCGGCAAAGATCTAGCACTTGTGTCACTGAGGCTTTTTTTGCAGCCAAGGCAGACAGCACCAATCGAGCTGCACATTAGACAGCACTAGTCAATGACAACCATCTTCCCCACTGAGTAGATGCTCAGAATCCTTCTAATATGATGCTCCAAACAGCCACCGCGAGCCACTCGGCCTTGACAAGGAGGCTGGAGCCTATTTGCTGTCCCACATTTCAAGCACGACCTCCAGAAATCCCTGAAATCATCGAAAATGACTCAGAACATTTCCCTTGGGGAGTCTGATCCTGCTGAATTGGGATTCCTTCCTGCTAACCTCACCTGGCTTCACCAACCTATCTGTTCCAGAGGGATTTGGAATGTTTTTAAACTGTCTTGCTTTTTTTTTTTTTTTTTTTTACAGAAAAGGAAATGGAAGCCCCAGAGATTAAAAGATTTGCTCAAGGTCACAGAATGAGTTTGCACCAAATGCATAGTAGCTCGGAGTATAGACTGGGGTCAGATGGGCCTGGGCATGAATTCCTCACTGCATCTCACTGAGCTGGGTGATGAATCTTACCTCTGTTTCTTCATCTATAAAATGGGGCTAATTGTCAAGAGTGGTGGCTCAAGCCTGTAATCCCAGCACTTTGGGAGGCCGAGGTGAGAGGATTACCTGAGCTCAGGGGTTCGAGACCAGCCTGGGCAACTTGGTGAACCTCATCTCTACAATAAATCAAAATATTAGCCAGGCGTGGTGGAAGGTGCCTATAATTCCAGCTACTTGGAAGGCTGACAAGGAAGGATCGTCTGAGCTCAGCAAACCGAGGCTGTGGTAGCTGTGAGCATGCCCCTGCACTCCAGCCTCGGCAACAGAGTGAGACCCTAACTTTAAAATAAAATAAAATAAAATGGGGCTAATTGAAATGCCCAATTCACCAGATGGTCAGGAGGATCCAGTGAGCGGATATATGAAAAGCACTCAGCGCACTGTCAGAAACGCAATGAGAGCTTGATGAACATGGCTGTGGGTGTGGCCCATTGCAGCAGTGGTTCAAAACATTGTTCTGGTTTCTCCTCAAGAGGCCAAAATCTAGCCAGGCAGGGTGATTTTCTCCTGTCATCCCAGCACTCTAGGAGGTTGTGGAGGGAGGATCACTTGAGGACAGGAGTCTAAGACCAGACGGGATCTTTATAATTAAAAAAAAACATTTTTTTTTGAGTCAGAGTCTCACTCTGTTGCCCAGGCTGGAGTGCAGTGGCATGCTCACAGCCTCCACAGCCTCAACCTGCTGGGCTCAGGCGATCCTTCTGCCTCAGCCTTCCAAATAACTGGAAAACACAGGCATGCGCCACCACGCTTGGCAAATTTTTTTATTTATTGTAGAGAAAAAGAATTGCCATGCTGTCCAGGCTGGTCTCAAACCCCTGGATTCAGGCAATCCTCTTGTCTTGGCCTCCCAAAGTGCTGGAATGGCAGGCATGAGTCACCGTGCCCAGCAAAAAAAAAAAAAAAAAATGTTTTTAAAAAGGCCAAATGAAGACAAGGCAAAGAACAGAGGGTCTGGCAAGGTGTTTACAATATGCTTCAAGAATAAGTTTATCAAGCCAGGCGCAGTGGTTCACATCTGTAATCCCACCACTTTGGGAGGCAGAGGTGAGAGGATTGTCTGAGCCCAAAGGTTCAAGACCAGCCTGGACAACATAGTGAGACCCTGTCTCTACATAAAATAAATACATAAGTAAAAGAAAAGTCAGGCCGGGTATGGTGATTCACGCTTGTAATCCCAGCACTCTGGGAGGCAGAGGTGAGAGAACTGCCTGAGTCCAGGGCTTGAGACCAGCCTGGGCAACATAGTGAGTCCAAGGCAACACACCTGTAGTTCCAGCTCTTTGGAAGACTGAGGTGGAAGGATCGCCTGAGCCCAGCAGGTTGAGGCTTCCGTGGCCATGAGAGTGCCCCTACACTCCAGCCTGGGTGACAGAATGATTCTCTGACTCAAAAAAAAAAAAAAAAAAGAATAAGTGTATTGGACATTTGGCAGTTTAGTGAGTGAGGTAGCAGAACTTGGAGCTCCTTCACCTGTGAAAAAAGGTGATAGTTCCTACATACAGAGATGCCGTGAATGGCTGAGGAGCTCATGTAAGAAAGGAAAGTGTCTAGCTCATGGCAGATGAGCTATAAAGGGTAGCAGTTAATCCTCAACAGAGAGCTGGAAAAACCCACTGCTCCCTGGTGCAAGCAGGAGGAAGTCCAACTCTGGAACCAGATGAACTTGGGTTTAGCCACGGGTTCTGCCCATTTCTAGCTGGTGTGATCTTGGATGAGTTACTTCACTGCTGGGGGACCCATCTGCAAAACGAGCCTAGCAGGTTCCACATGCAGGCTTGGGGAGAAAGTTAAAGGAATCAGTGAGTGTAGAAGGCAGACCCGACGCTGTGGCTCACACCTGTGATTCCAGCCCTGAGCCCAGGAGGTCGAGGCTGCGGCGAGCTGTGAGCCTGCCACTGCACTCCAGCCTGGGCAAGAGTGAGACCCCAACTCAAAAAAGTAAAAAGAAAAAAATAACAAGAAGGAAGACAAGGAATAGTAACAGTACGATGAGTGGTCGTAGCCGCACCAAGAGATCGTGTTTTATTGATCCTGTCCGGTGACTATCATGTGCGGTCCTGCAGGCTTTACACGGATTGGATTATAACCTTGATAATTCGTAGCAAATATGTATGACGACTCTTTGGTGACTGAACAACGACCCGCCTAACCTTATCTGCGGCACTGGCGGCCTTCAGCCCTAAGGATAGAGAACCGGACCCCGCATCCCGTCCCCTCCCTCTGGGCAGGCGGAGACGTGTTTGAAATAAAGTTTATTGAAGTTTCTGTCGGTATTTACATATGATACACGGTAAATAACAGAGCCAGGCCCC
>NW_007260304.1:482019-482647 GCF_000164805.1 Carlito syrichta
GCCATTCTGGTTCCGTGTACAACACTGTGCTACCTCGCCCGTCCTCCCTGATCAGGGGGGTGGGGTGGGCGAGTTTCTGGTAACCTCCCCTCCCCCCGAAATCTGTCCGTAGGGGCGGACGGGCCCTTTGTAAGAGGCCAGAGTTGGGGTTCTGAGGTGGGAAGAGGGGCGTCGATGAGGAGGAGAGCCAGAAAATGGAAGACTTGGAGGTTTGGGGGGGTGTGGACCCCCGCTACTGCCCCTCCCTCCCCCGACGGGGTCTCGAGGGGGGAGAGGCGGGCACAGGCGTGGACATGGCAAGGGGGAGTTCCCTTCGCCCGAGGGTCCCCATCCTTGAAGTTTGGTGGGCGGGGCTGGATGCACCTTGGGGCTTCGGACAAGCGGGCGGAGGGAGAGTTAGAGGAGGGGGAGGAAGAAAGAAGCCAGGGGTGGCTGAGAAAAAGCCAGGAGACGCGTTAGACAGAAACCCCCGAGAGACAGGGAGCCTTCAAGAGGCAGAGAAGAGCCCAGCCGGTGAGAAAGAATGGGGTCTCCCAGGGGAGCAGAGAAGGGGGGGTGGGAGGGCTCAACTCCGGGGCCGTGGGGGCAGCGAACAGGCCCTCCCACCGCAGGGCCGGAGGTGGGCGAG
>NW_007260304.1:482667-488229 GCF_000164805.1 Carlito syrichta
CGCAGCGGGAGGTTGGGGCGCTCCGGGGAGCTGGTCGAGAGAGGGCGGAGCTAATTGGCCGGGAGAGGAGGGGCCAGGAGAGAGGGCTGGGCCCCAGGGGAAAAGGGAGAGGAAAGGAGGGGGAGGGGTCACTTGGGAGTGGGCGGGCCTTAAGGGGAAAGGGGCGGGGAAATGAGGAGAGGAGTCACTGGGAGTGGACAGGCCCTAAGGGAAAAGGGGCGGAGAAATGAGGGGGAGGAGCCACTTGGTAGTGGGCAGGTCCCAAGAGAAAAGGAGCGGGGGAAAGGAGAAACCACATAGAAGTGGAAGGAACCAATGAAGACCAAGATCTGGAAAGGGGCGGGGCCATGTAAATAAGAGAAGGTAACGGGGTGGAGCCACTGGGAAGAGGGCGGGGCCTGAAGCTGGCACGGCATCCTCCTGGTGCGCGCGAGGAGTCCCGAGGAAGGGAGCTGGGTTGCATTGCAGGGAGACCCTCGAGGAAGAGGAGGAGAGAGGGGGAGCCCTGAGGGGCGAGGCCTCAGCAGGGCGAAGTGGAGATGTGCAGATGGTCGGGGTACTTGATGGCGGGGGGGTAATTCTGCGTCATCTGGATGGACACGTCGCTGGAGATGTCGGACGGGCTGCGGCCGCGGCGCCACGCCTCGGGCTGCAGAAACTGGCCCGAGTAGTCGGAGCAGTCGCTGAGACGCGGGCGGTAGAAGGCCGGGTGTGGACGGTACATCTCCTCCTCCGCGTAGCGCTTGGTAAACAGGTACACGGACATCACGCCGGCCCCCTGCGGCAGGGCAAGGTCAGAGTCCCGGAGGCGCCCCCACCCCGTCCCCTCTAGCTCCAGGACTTGAGTCCGGAACCCCAGCCCTCTCCTCTCCTGGATCCAAGCGTTCAAGCCCCCAGCCTGCTCCTCCCCCAGGCCCCAGGGTCGGGACTCTAGCCCTGGCCCTCAAGACCTTCCTTCCCTCAAGGTCTTCCTCCCTCAAGGTCTTCCTCCCTCAAGGCCTTCCCTCCCTCAAGGCCCAGGAGACCCTTCCCCAGCTCCCTCCTCACCCAGGCCTCAGCGTCAAGACACCAGCCCTGACCCTCAAGGCCTTCCCTCTCTCAAGGCCCAAGAGTCCCGACCCCAGTCCCCTCCTCATCCAGACCCCAGGGTCAGGACACCAGCCCTGACCCTCAAGGCCCTCCCTCCCTCAAGGCCCAGGAGTCCCCATTCCTAGCCCCCTCCTCACCCAGGATCCCAAGATTGGGAGCTCTCAGATTCTTCTTCCTCCAGGTTAGGCCCTAAGCTACCACCCCTATCATCATCTAGGATCCACACCCTCAGCCTCCCCTTCCTCCTAGACTCAGGGATCAGGCCCCCACCCCAGACCCTCCCCCATTCAAGACTCCATCACCTGGGTCCCACTGACATCACCTCTTTGAGCAGGAAGGAGGATGCAGCGAAGGCAAAAGACCACCCATAGCGATAATGAAAATATTGCTCGGAGCTGCTGGGCCTGTTCATGACCTCGTCGTTGATGCTGGAAATGTAAAGAACCAAGCCCACCACCAAGGAGAGGCCTAGGGGGGAGCACAGAGGATGATTTGGTCCAGCAGAACAGGATCCCCTTCCAGCCCCATCCCATCTCACTGCCTGCCCCCCTCCCCATGCTGTCCTGAACTAACTTCTCTCTGTTCTGTTTTTGAGCTGGGGTCTCACTCTGTTGTCTCACTCTGTTGTTCGGGCTGGAGTGGCAGTGACAGGATCACAGCTCACCACAGCCTCGACCTCCTGGGCTCAGCTCAGGCAATCCCCCCACCTCAGCCTCTTAAGTAGCTGAGACTATGGGCGCACTGCCAGCATGCCTGCTAATTCTTTTTTTATTTTTATTTTTTTGTAGAGATAAGCTCTCGCTGTGCTGCCCAGGCTAGTCTCAAATGCCTAGGCTCCAGCCATCCTCCCACCTCAGCCTCCCAAAGTGCTGGGATTACAGGTGTGAGACATTGTGGCCGACCTGGAGTAGACATTTTTTTTATCACCACTTACAGCTGAGGAAACAGAGTTTATGGAGAGGGTGGAGAAGAGATGTCCAAGCTGAGAGTTTCTGAGAGGCGACTCTCCCTTTCCCAAGATGAAATCTCTTTAAACAACAGCCATGCCAAGAGTGGCTTACAAGGCTATGTAGACCCCTGCCCTAAATTAATCCAGCAAATTCATGTCAGCATCTTTCCCCCAGAATCCTACAAATAATCATTCGGCGTGCACAATGTTTCTGTTCCTAGCCCGCACCAAGAGTCAGCAAACTATATATAGTTCATGCACTAACTTCTCCTGTTTTTGTATGGCCCACCACTTAAGAGTGACTTTTACTTTATTTCACGATTTTTTTTTTTTTTAGTCAGAGTCGCACTCTGGAATGCAGTAGCATGCTCACAGCCACCCCGGCATCAACCCGCTGGGCTCAGGCAATCCTTCTGCCTCAGCCTTCCAAGTAGCCAGAACTATCGGCACATACTACCATGCCTGACTAATTTTTTTGATTTATTGTACAGACGAGGTCTCACCAAGTTGGCCAGGCTGGTCTTGAACCCCTGGACACAGGCAATCCTCTCATCTCGGCCTCCCAAAGGGCTGGGATTACAGGCTTGAGTCACTGCACCTGGCCTATTACATGATTTTTAAGAACCAAAATAATGGTGACCCAGGCCTGTAATCCCAGCACTTTGGGAGGCCAAGGCAAGAGGACTGCTTGAGTCCAGGAGTTCGAGACCAGCCTGGGCAACATAGTGAGATCACATGTCTACAAAAATATAAACATTAGCCAAATGCAGTGGTGTGTGCCTGGAGTCCCAGCTTCTTAGGAGACTGAAGTGGAAGGATCATTTGTGTCCAGGAGGCTGAGGCTATGGAAAGCCATAATGGTGCCACTGCACTCCAGCCTCTATAAATAAGGTGATATGGCTGGGATCAGTGTCTCAGTTTGTAATCCCAGTACTTTGGGAAGCCAAGGCGAGTGAATTGCCTGAGGCTGCAGTTTCCAGACCAGCCCGAGGAACTTAGCAAGACCTTGTCTCTACCAAAAAAATTTTAAAAATTAGCTGGGCTCAGTAGTGTGTGCCTGTAGTTCCAGCTACCTGGAAGGTTGAGGAGGGAGCATCGCCAGAGCCCAGCGGGTCGACGCTGGGGTGACTGTGAGCATGCCACTGCACTCCAACCCAGGCGACAGAGTGAGACTCCAACTCAAAAAAAAAAAATGATATTGGAACACATCTACATTCATTTGGTTACATATTGCCTATGACTGCTATTGTGTCACAACCATAAAGTTGAGTAGTTGCAACAGGGACCAGTTGGCCAATAAGGCTGAAAATATTAGCTGGCTCTTTTTTTTTTCTTTTGAAACAGAATCTTGCTATGTTGGCCAGGCTGGAGTGCAGTGGTGTGATCATAACTCAATGCAGCCTTGAACTCCTGGGCTCAAGTGATCCTCCCTCCTCAGTCTCCTGAATAGCTGGGACTACAGACATGCACCACCATGCCAAATTAATTTTTTTCTTTTCTTTATTTCTTTTTTTTTTTTTGAATCAGAGTCTCACTCTATCACCCAGGCTTGAGTGCAGTGGCATGCTCATGGCCATAAGCAGCCTCAACCTGCTGGACTCAGATGATCCTTCCGCCTCAGCCTTCCAAGCAGCTGGAACCACAGGCACGCCCCACCACGCCCATCTAATTTCTTGATTTATTGTAAAGACAAGGTCTCTCCATGTTGCCTAGGATGTTCTTGAACCCACAGTCTCAGCAATCCTCTCGCCTCCACTTCCCAAAGTTCTGGGATGACAGGCATGAGCCACCATGCCCAGCTCCAACTAATTTTTTCTTTCTTTCTTTCTTTCTTTCTTTCTTTCTTTCTTTCTTTCTTTCTTTCTTTCTTTCGTAGAAGCAGGGTCTCACTATGTTGTCCAGGCTTATCTGGCTCTTTACAGAAGACTTTGCTGATTGCCTAGACTACACTGCCTACCTTGCTGGGTCCCTGCCAACCCCATCTCTCATCAATTTCTCCTTGCTTCTGCTGCTTAGACCACCTAACTTTCTTGCTCTTCCTTGAACTCATGAAGCTCACTGCTGCCTCAGGCAGGGACTTTGTTCTTGCTGTCCTTTCTACCTGCAATGCTCTTCCCTCAAATTTCCCCATGTCTGTCTCAGTCACTATACTAAGATCTCTCCTCATTTGACACTTCTTTAGAAAGGCCTCCCAGGATCTCCCTGTTTTGTTTTGTTTTGTTTTTAAAGAGTCACCGAATAGGTTGTAGTAGCTCATGCCTATAATCCTAACACTCTGGAAGGTCAAGACCAGAGGATCACTGGAGTTTGAGCCAGGCTGGACAATATAGCGACAATCCATCTCTATAAAAAATTTAAAAATTAGCCAGGCAAGGTGGCTTGTGTCTGTAGTCTCCGCCACTCAGGAGGCTGATGTGGGAGGATCGCCTGAGCCCAGGAGGTCAAGGCTGCAGTAAGCCAAGATGTTGCCACTGCACTCCAGCCTGGAAAATAGAGTGAGACCCTGTCTGAAAAATAAAATTAGTTTCCTCACTCAAAATACGAGAAACACCGTGTTCCATCAACAAGTTACAAAGTTTCACAACATCCTCTGGGTGGGGCTGGGAGGACAGAGACTTTTTTTTTTTTTGAGTTGGAGTCTCACTCGGAGGCCCAGGTTGGAGTCCAGTGGCACACTCATGGCCACCATCGACCTACTGGGAACCGGTGGTCTATCTCAGCCTTCCAAGTAGCCGGAACTACAGGTGCATGCCACCATGCCCAGCTAATTTTTTGATTTATTGTAGAGATGAGATCTCGCCAAGTTGCCCAGGCTGGTCTCGAACCTCTGGGTTCAGGCAATCCTCTCACCTCGACCTCCCAAAGTGCTGCGATGACAGGCTTGGGCCACTGCACCCGGCCAGGACAGAGGCTCTTACAGGATGCTGGCAAGAATGCAAGACTCTGCACCCCTGCTGAGGGGGATTAGCGCAACACCTGACAACACTTCACAAGTGTTTAGCCTTTGACCGAGCAATTCTGCTTCTAGGAATCTGCCCTGGAGGCGTCCCTCCAACGACAGGAAAATATACAAGCGACTTCACTGCAGGTTGATGTGTCACAGAAAGATGTTAAAAGTGACCTAAATGTCTTTACGCAGAGGATCGATGGATTCAACTTTGAAACGCCCACATAACACAGGACGCTAAAACAAAAGTAAAGAAGCTCTTTGTGAACAGACATGGCATTCAGTGATGGTTTCAGATCATAGCTGAATAAAAAAAGAAAGACAAAAAGGCCAGGTGTGGTGGCTCATGCCTGTAGTCTCAGCTCCTGTGGAGGCTAAAATGGGAGGATCGCCTGAGCCCAGGAGGTCGAGGCTGCAGTGAACCAAGATGGTGCCACTGCACTTCCAGCCTGGAAGACAGAACGAGACCCTGTCCGAAAAACAAAATTAGCAGCCAGGCTCGGTGGCTTAGCCTGTAATCCCGCGCCTTTGGGAGGCTGAGGTGAGTGAATTGCCTGAGCCCGTGAGTTCGAGACCC
>NW_007260304.1:488249-499360 GCF_000164805.1 Carlito syrichta
TGGGCATGGTAGCGCGCGCCTGTAGTTCCAGCTACTTGGAAGGCTGAGGCAGAAGGATCGCCGGAGCCTAGCAGGTTGAGGCTGCGGTGGCTGGGAGCAGACACTGCACTGCAGTCTGGGTGACAGAGTGAGACTCCAACTCAAAAAAAATAAAATTAGCTTCCTCACTCAAAATATGGGAAATGCAGATGAAAACTATGAGAAATGCTATAATCCCAGTGATTTCAGAGGCTGTGGAGGGAGGATCATTTGAGTCCAGGAGTTTGAGACCAGCCTGAGCAACAGAGCGAGATATCATCCCTACCAAAAAAATTTTTTTAAGTAGCTGGGTGTAGTGGTGTGCACCTCTAGTCCCAGCTACTCAGGAGGCTGAAGTGGGAGTCTCACTTGAGCCCCGGAGTTCAAGGCTGCGGTGAGCATTGATCGTGCCACTGCACTCCAGCCTGGGTGGCAGAGTGAGACCCTGACTTAAAAAATATATAATAATAAGCCGGGCTCGGTGGCTCAGCCTGTAATCCCACGCCTTGGGAGGCTGAGGTGAGTGGATTGCCTGAGCCCGCGGGTTCGAGACCCGCCTGGACAACTTGGCGAGACCTCATCTCTACAATAAGTCAAAAATCAGCCGAGCATGGTAGCGCATGCCTATAATTCCGGCTACTTGGAAGGCTGAGGCGGAAGGATTGCCAGAGCCCAGCAGTCGAGGCTGCGGTGGCTGGGAGCGGCCACTGCACTCCAGTCTGGGCGACCGAGTGAGACTCCAACTCAAAGCATAAAAATAAATAAAAATTAAAAAATACATATGTACTTAGTTTTCCAAAAAGGGACATACAAAGGAAGACACAGGAACAGATGAAGTTGATTATTTGGGGGTCAGGGTGGGGGTAGGGGAGAACAAGAAAAAAGGAAAGGGCAGGGGGCGTTACTCCTCAGAGTAGGTTTTTTGTTTTTTGTTCGAGTTAGGGTGTCACTGTGTTGCCCAAGCTGGAGAGTAGTGGTGTGCTCACGGCCACCCAAGACTCAACCTCCTGGATTCAGGTGATTGATCCTTTGACCTCAGCCTTCCAAGTAGCTGGAACTACAGGCACGCACCACCACACCTGGCTAATTTTTTAATGTATTGCAGGAATGAGGTCTCACCAAGTTGCTCAGGCTGGTCTCAAACTCCTGGGTGCAGGCCATCCCCCCACCTTGGTCTCCCAAAGTGCTGGGATGACAGGCTAGAGCCACCACCTCCCGTCATCAGAATAGATATTTTTGTGTGATTCTGACCTTTGGACCCAGGCTAATATTTTATATAGTCAAAATATGGAATGAATGAGGATGAAGAAAAAAATGAAAATTAAATATAAACATAAATAAATGAATCTAACTTTATATCAAATGAATAATGCAACCACAGTAATCCAACTAACTTTTTTTTGTGTGTGTGGTAGAGATGAGGTCTCACTAGGTTGCCCTGGTTAGTCTCCAACTCCTGGGCGCAAGCAATCCTCCCACCTCAGCCTCCCAAAGTGCTGGGATGACAGCATGAGCCACCCAGCCCTAACCCAAGTAACTTTTGAATGCAGGACTGTGATTATATATCTCAGTCAAAAGACAAAAAAATCTACAATGAAATCTTGAACGTTATTTGGTGTTTATCTGTGTGCTTGTTTGTTTTTGTAGAGACAGAGTCTTGCTATGTTGCCCAAACTGAATTGGAATTTCTGGGCTTAAGTGTCCTTCCTGCCTCACCCTCCCAAGTAGCTGGGATTACAGGCATGCATCAGTGAATACAGATATCTTATTTAACAGGTTTTTTTTTTTTTCCAGTTTATGAAATTTGAGTACGGCCTGTGTATGCTTATCAGCTATAGCATTGCATAAATGTTATTTCTTGTGCATTGTTGGGTTGAGCAAATATATAAACATAATGATGCTTTGTGGAGGCAGTTTCTCATTCTGAAAGAAGGAAATCAAATACAGAACAGGCCAGGTGTGGTGGCTTATGCCTGAAATTCCAACACTTTGGGCGGTCAAGACAGGAGGACTACTTGAGCCAAACAGAGTGAAGCCTCATCTCTACCAAAAACTTTTATTGCTGGGTGTGATGACATGCACTTGTAGTCCCAGCTGCTCAGGAGGTAGAGGCAGAAGGATCACCTGGGCCCAGGGAATTGAGGCTATAGTGAGTCATGATTGTCACTGCACTTCAGCCTGGGTGTCAGAGTGAGACCCTGACTCAAAAAATAAGCAAACAAACTAAATTAAATATAAATACAGAACAAAGTGAGGCAAGAAAAACTGTGGGGTGTAGGATTCACTCTAAACACCTGCTATTTGACTGTATATATAATGTCCCAGTTTCATATCCTGAGAGCGCCTAGAAGTAGGGACATGCCAGCAGCACTGGGCACACCCAGCACCCCAGCTCTTGGTCTCCAATATCACTCCACTTTTTTTATTGAGTCAGAGTCTCACTCTGTCACCCAGGCTGGAGTGCAGTGGCACAATCATGGCTACCGCAGCCTTGATCTCCCGGTCTCAGGTGGTCCTTCCATCTCAGCCTTCCAAGTAGCTGGAACCACAGGCATGCACCACCAAGCCTGGTTAATTTTTTTAAATTTATTGTAGAGACAAGGACTTGCCAAGTTGCCCAGGCTGGTCTTGAAGCCCTAGACTCAGGCAATGCCTCCCAAAGTGCTGGGATTACAGGCATGAGCCACCGCGTCCAGCTCCAATCAACATCATCCCCTTCTAAAAGATTCTAGAGCTGCTGGAAGAAATAGCTGATTTGAAGCCTGAGGCAGGAGCAGTAAAAAGGGACTCATTGTGCCCCAAGAAAGAAAATGCTTAAAAAATGATGGGACATGTCAAAAGAGGAAGCAGGATCGAATCTGAAGTGTTTCCTGACCATCAAACTGAGGATAATTTGAGCATTAAAATGTACAGCAGAGGCTGGACTCGGTGGTTCAGCCTGTAAACCCAGCACTTTGGGAGACTGAGGCAAGTGGATTGCCTGAGCCCACGGGTTCAAGATCAGCCTGGGCAACTTGGCGAGGCCTTCTCTCTACAATAAATAAAAAATTAGCTGGGTGTGGTAGTGCATCCCTGTAATTCAGGCTACTTGGAAGGCTGAGGCAGAAGGATCACCGAAGTCCAGCAGGTCGACACTGGGGTGGCCATGAGTGTGCATGCCACTGCACTCTAGCCTGGGTGACAGAGTAAGATTCCAACTCTAAATAAATAAATAAATATGAAATGCACAGCAGCAATAATTCCATATAACACATGACATGAGTCCCAAAGAACTAAAAATTGAATTACTGTCTGGCCCGGGAATCCCACTTGAAAGGATCTACCCAAAGGAAAAGAAATCCATATATAAAAAAGATTCCTGTGCTCAGATGTTCCTTGAAGCACTGTTCACAACAGCAAGGTCACAGAACTAACCTAAGTGCCCACCAGCGATTGACTAGGTAAAGAAAATGTGGTATATATACACCGTGGAATACTACACAGCCATCAAAAAGTATGAAATCCTGTCCTCTGCAGCAACATAGATGGAGTTGGAGATCACCATCCTGAGTGAACTGACTCAGACACAGGAAACCAAACACCACAGGTTCTCACTCATATGAGGGAGCCATGAATGCCATGAAGATAGAAAGAATAGACCCTGGGGACACCAATAAGGGAGAAGGTGGAGAGGGAAGCCAAGGTTCAGAAACCACCTATGGGGCACAATGTTCACCACCTGGGGAATGAGCCATCTGAGACCCAATCCCCACCGCTATACAATATGTCCACAGAACAAACATGCACTTATACCTGGGGTGAATCTAAACTTTTGCACCCAGGGATGAATCTAAAATTTTTAAAATAATTAATAAATGTATTTAAAATGCATGAGTCCAAGTTGGGCACAGTGGCTCATGCCTGTCAACCCAGCTCCTTGGGAAGATGAGGCAAGAGGATTGCCTGAGTTCACGGATTCGAGACTCACCTGAGCAACTTGGTGAGACCTTGTCTCTACAGTGAATCAAAAAATTAGCCAGGTGTGGTGGCACACACCTGTAGTTCCGGCTACTTGGAAGGCTGAGGAGGAAGGATCAGCTGAGCCCAGCAGGTCGTGGCTGCGGTGGCCGTGAGCGTGCCACTGCACTCCCGCCTGGGCAACAGAATGAGACTCTGACTCAAAAATTAATAACAATCACAACAACAACAACAATAATAAAATGCTTAAGTCCATACTAAATTATTATTAAAACACTAGATTCTAAAATTAAATCAAAATCTAAAATTAGATTCTAAAGTATCAGAGATAGAGTCTTGCTATGTTGTCCAGGCTGGTCTCAAACTCCTGGCCTCAATCAATCCTCCCGCCTTGACCTCACAAAGTGCTGGGATTCCAGGCATTAGCCACCATAATAATGATAACTATTTAAATAAATGAATGAGTGAGTGGGAGAAAAGATAAAGTTCTTCCCTCCAGGGTCTACCAATTTACACAGGTGGGTGGAAAAACGGAACAACAAAGTCAGAAGAAAACACCCCAGGGCAACCACTGTAGCAATAGCAGATCCAGGCACGCATCTTTGGGGGTGGGGAGGATGCTCAGTTGCCTGGCGAGAAAACTCCCCTCCCCACAGCCCGGCTCTTCAATCCAGAAAGATAAAAAGCTGCCCTCACCTGGGGAAGCACCTGGCAGGTACCGCCTACCCCGAGCTATGAAAGCTAACCTCGCCAGCGATGGGGCGGACCCGAGGGCGGAGGCTGAGCCCGCCGCGACCTTGCCTCAGCGGCCGACGGTCCTGCTGGGGATGTGTGACCTGAATCCGCTCGGGAGGACGCCGTGGGGCTCCCCCAACCCGGGCCGTGCTCTTCACAAACGTGAACATGAAAGACTTTGTGGAAAGGGTGAGAGGAACCGTATCAAAAGGAGACTACAGAGACTTGGCAGCCACGGGCGAAGCGTGAGCCCGGGGTGGATCCTGAGGCAGGAGGAAAACCACTGAGAGGCGGGATCAGGCCAACCCAGGAAGGTGAGTTGGCTACAGTATCGAGTAAGTGCAGGAGGTAGCATTGCCTACAGTGTCCTTGCATTGGCTACAGTCTCGAGTAAGTGTAGCAAGTCGCATTGGCTACAGTATCCCGTAAGCGCATGAACGTTAGACTCCCTCAACTTGTCCGCAGCTTTGGTTGGAGAGAGAAGGCCCTATCTTCTTCTAGTAGACACTTGCTGAGCTACTCAGGGGTGACTGTCCAGTATATTGCAAGTGGTCCCACCAACATATACATTTTTTATGAGCACATATGTGTATATGAGTGCATATATAACATGTGTACACGTATGTGTATATGTGTGTTTTATATATAAAGTAAATATTTACATTTACATATTTTTTTTCTAAAATATTAGAGATAGAGTCTTGCTATGTTGCCCAGGCTGGTCTCCAACTCCTGGCCTCAAGCGATCCTCCCGCCTCGGCTTTCCAAAGTACTGGGATTACAGACGTGAGCCATCGCACCTGGCCCATAATGATATCTTTTAAAATAAATAAATAACCTTATGTTTGTGTGTGTGGAGAGAGAGAGAGAGAAACAGACAGAGAGAAGCAAATGTGATAAAATGTTTAAACAACAACAACAAAACTGGTCTAGATGAAGGATATGACAATTCATTGTAACACTTTTACAAGTTTTCTGTAGTTGAAATTTTTCCAAAATAAAAAGTTTAAAATAAAAAATAAGTATCCCTAGCCTGGACGTGGTGGCTCATGCCTGTAATCTCAGTATCTGGGGAGGCTGAAATGAGAGGATTGCTTGAGCCCAGGAGTTTGGGACCAGCCTGGGCAACATAGCCAGACCTTGTCTCTACCAAAAAAAAAAAAAAAAGCATTAGCCGGGCACGGTGTGTGCATGTCTGTAGCCCCAGCTACTGGGGAGGCTGAGGTGGAAGGATTGCCTGAGCCCAGGAGGTCAAGGCTGTGGTGAGCTGTGATCATACCACTACACTCCAGCCTGGGCAGCACAGTGAGACCCCCAACTTCAAAAAATATAGTATTCTCAAGCAGCATTATTTTCAATTGCACAAGCGTTACCTGGAGATTGCTTTTTCATTGAAAAAAGAAAATCCTGCCTTTTCTTTTTTGTTTGTTTTGTTTTGAGTTGGAGTCTAAAAACCTGCCTTTACAACAGAGAGCCCTGGAGAACCGACCCCACCTTTACCAAGGGTTCAAATTGTCTACGGCTCACGGTGGGACCACCAGACTCTATTTGCTACCGGAAGTGATGTCACCCAAGTGCACCTCTCACTTTTCTTGCCAGCGGTGTTTAACCCAAATGCAATCAAGCCTCTAGTCTAGACATAACTTCCAGGTGACAGAAAATACAAGGGAAGAGGAATGAGTTGCAAAATACCACGAGGGAAAATTTAAACGGATACAGAGTGGGGGACAATCTACCGGGCACCAGGTCCTGCAGACTTTAGGGCAACAATGACATGGACTGAACTGATAACAACTGGGCAGTGATCAATCCTCGTATCTCAGAAAAAGAAACAGCCAGACATTAAGTCTCCTGATGCAATCCATACAGCAGGATGTACACAGCACCACCTATCTATGCCAAAAAAAAAAAAAAAAAATCCAACCTGGAAGCCTCCAAGCTTCTTTTAGATCTCAGCTTAAGAGAACACCCAGGAACGGATAAACACATTAAACTGCAACACAGGAACATGCCTTTAAAACTCCGGAATTTGAGAGTTCTACACAATGAAAAGGCAGACTTCCCCCCCAAAAAAACAAATAATAAAGGGCAAGATAGGAGAGGGACTGTTTTAAATTAAAAGAGGCTTCAGAGATGTATCAACTCAATGCACATGGGGAATTTGGATTTGGATGTGCAACAAATGAAATGTTCAAAATGGCATTTATGAGACCGATGGGGAAGAGGAAACACTAACTAGATAGGAAATGATATTAAGCAATTATTTTTATTTGCTTGGGCTTGATAACGGCATTGTGGTTATATTAAATAGTAGATGACTTATAACTCAGAGACATCCTGATGTATTTGTGGGTAAAATGAGTTGATGTCTGAGGCTGACTTTAAAATAATGTAGTGAAATGCAGGCAGGGACGTGGCAATGTGACAAAAAAAAAAAAGGTTGGCCATATGTTGGTAATTGTTGAAACTGAGTGAGGGGTGCATGGATTTCATTATACTATTCTTTCTATATTAATGAGATGATTATTATTATTGTGAACAGGGACCCAGGCTGGAGTGCAGTGGCATGATCGCAGCTCACGGCAGCCTTGACTTCCTGGGCTCAAGTGATCCTTCTGCCTCAGCCTTCCAAGTAGCTTGGGTTACAGGCGCACACCATCACGCCCGGCTAATTTTTTGGGGGGTAGAGACAAGATCACACTTTATTGCCCAGGCTGGTCTCAAACTCCAGGACTTATTAATGAGATTCTTTTCATAATAGTGAGATATATTTTCAAAGTTGGTGTTGTGAAAAGAAAAATAGTGAGAGAACTAGCGTAGATTGAAAAAGACATTAACTACATGCCATGTATGGACCTCAGTTGAATCCTGTACTGGCAGAGAGGAAAGCTATAAAATACATTTTTTAAAACAACCAAGACAGTTTTAAAATGGGTTAAATTGGCAGGGTACAGTGGCTCACACCTGTAATCCTAGCACTTTGGGTGGTGGAGGCAAGACAATTGCCTGATCCCAGGGGTTCAAGTCCAGCCTCGACCTCATCTCTGCAATTTAAAAAAGGGGAGCACCTGGCACAGTGGTTCACGCCTATAATCCCAGCACTTTGGGAGGCCAAGGTGAGAGGATTGCCTGAGCCCACATGTTCGAGATCAGCCCAGACAAATTGGTGAGACCTCATCTCTACAATAAATCAAAAAATTAGCCAGGAATGGTGGTGCATGCCTGTGGCTTCAGCTACTTGCAAGGCTGAGGCGGAAGGATCGCCTGAGCCCAGCAGGTCAAGGCTGCGGTGGCCAGGAGTGTGCCATTGCACTCCAGCCTGGGTGACAGAGTGGTACTCCCACTCAAAAAACCAAACAAACAAACAAAAATTAGCAGGACTTGATCGTGTGCTCCTGTCATTCCAGTCACTTGGAAAGCTGAGACAGAAGGACTGCCTGAGCCCAGCAGGTCAAGGCTGTGGTGGCCATGAACATGCCACTGCATTCCAGCCTGGGCAACAGAATGAGACTCTGGCTCAAAAAAAACCAAATAAACAAACAGAGTTAAATTATATAATAGAATTATTGCAAAATTTCTAGTTCTGATAAGGGTGTTGTAGCTATGTAGAAGAGTGTCATTATTCTTAAACAATGAATACTAAAATTTCCTCCAAGAGGAACTGTCATGTAAGCCTCATGCTTGTGCTTTCTTTTTTTTTTTTTTCTTTAATATATTTTTTCTTTTAATAGAGATGGGGACTTGCTATGTTGCCCAGGCTGGACTGGAACTCCTGTGCTCAAGTGATCCTCCCACCTCGACCTCCCAAAGTGCTAGAATTACAGGTGTGAGCCACAACACCCGGTTGACTACAACTTACTTTCAAATGATAAAGCCAAAAATATGTATGTGTGGTGTGTGCCAAAAGGGGGGGGGGAGATGGAGAGATAGATAGATAGGGAGACATTTTAAAAATGTGGATGCCACATCTTTAAAATTGTATATATATATGTATATATATATATATATTTTTTTTTTTTCTTTTTTTAGTAGGAATAGCACTCTGTTGCCCAGGTTGGAGTGCAGGGACACACTCACTGCCACCACAGTCGCGACCTGCTGGGCTCAGGTGATCCTTCTGCCTCAACCTTCCAAGTAGCTGGAACTATAGGCACCTGCTACCACGCTTAGCTAATTTTTTTATTTATTGTAGAGACGAGGTCTCACCGAGTTGACCAGGCCAGGCTCAAACCCCTGGTCTCAGGCAATGCTCTCGCCTCAGCCTCCCAAAGTGCTGGGATTACAAGCTTGAGCCACTGAGCCCGGCAAAAATATATTTTTTTAAAATGTGGATGATTCAGGTGGATGGGATAAAAATTATACTCCCCTCCACCATCACTCTCTGTCCCTTGGCCTGCTTTGTTTCTCCCTGTAGCACATGTCACAACCTAACATCATCTTCTCTCTTTGTTACTTTTTGTTATGCCTCTCCTCCATCCTCTCTATGATGCTGGGCACTCCACAATGCTAGAAACGAGGGCACCTTGTTTTCTATCCCACTCCTAGCACAATACCAGGCACAAAATAAATATTGGTTGAATGGAAGAATATACTTGCCATGCAGCTGGGTCTTCCAGAAAAGCCCATCCACTCCAAACCTCACCATTCCTACATCTCCTCTAAGAAATAACCTTTCCTTGCTCTGAACTTCCATAGCACTTTCAACTTCTAGTATTCCATAATTTCAAGACTGAAGAAGAGAGACCAGGCATGGTGGCTCATGCCTGCAATCCCAGCACTATGGGAAGCCGAGGTAGGAGGATCGCTTGAGCCCAGGAGTTCAAGACCAGCCCAGGAAACACAGTGAGATCTGATCTCTACCAAAAAAAAAAAAAAAGGAAAAAATTAGCCAGGTAGTCAGACGTGTTGACTCATGCCTGTAATCCTAGTACTTTGGGAGATGGAGGCGAGAGGATTACCTGAGCTCAGGGGTTCAAGATCAGCCTGAGCAACATGGTAAGACCTCCTCTCTACAATAAATCAAAAAATCAGCCGAACATGATGGCACATGCCTGTGGTTTCAGCTACTTGGAAGGCTGAGGTGAAGGATAGCCTGAGCCCAGCAGGTCAAGGCTGCAGTGGCTATGGGTGTGCCACTGCACTCCAGCCTGTCCCCCAAAAAACTATGGGGCCTGCCATGGTGGCTCACTCCTGTATTCCCAGCACTCTGGGAGGCTGAGGTCAGAGGATTGCTTGAGACCAAGAGTTGGAGACCCGCCTGGGTGACACAGTGAAATCTTGTCTCTACAAAAAATAAAAAATGAGAAATCAGCATCTGTAGTCCCAGTTTCTCAGGAGGCTGAGGCAGGAGGATCTCCTGAGTATAGGGAGATCAAGGCCGCCCTGAGCCGTGACCATGCCACTGCACTTCAGCTTGGGTAACAGTGAGACTCCAACTCAAAAAAAAAAGGGGGGGGGGGTGGCACATGCCTGTAATCCTAGCTACTCAGGAGGCTAAGATGGAAGGATTACCTGAGCCCAGGAGGTCGAGTCTGTGGTGAGCTGTGATGGTGCCACTGCCCTCCAGCCTGAGTGACAGAGTGAGATCCCGACTCCCGAAAAGAGAGAGCAAGAGACATCATAAAGTGTTATGTGGTGAAAAAGTATCTGAGATTGGTCTTGGAAGATGAGAAGGTTTATGAGAAAGAATTACTGCAGGAAGCCCAAAGGCTACAGTCAGTCGGGCACCTACTCGAGTACAAGGGAGTAAGTCTAATTCCTCTCTCTCCCTCTCCCACCCATCAGGGATGGTTCCTCAAGAACAATCAAATTATGCCCATTTTACTTCCTGAATCTCTCACAAATCTAAGCCCTCTCTACCTCCCCAAGTTCCTCGTCCCAGTTTGGGACTTATCCTCTATGTCTAAACCATTGATCCAAAATCCACATTATCCCATCTGAAACCCAAAGCAGACCCTCCCTGCTCACAAGTCTTTCTTGGCTGCCCACTGCCCCCAGGAAGGAGGAAATATTCACTCTGCAAATTCAGGCCCACTGTGACAGGTTCCTGCCCACTCCAAACCAGGACTGAAGGCCCCAGTTTCACGCCTGAGCTCTAAACAGCACACATTCAAGCCGGGCTCGGTGGCTCAGCCTGTAATCCCGTACCTTTGGGAGGCTGAGGTGAGTGGATTGCCTGAGCCAGCGGGTTCGAGACCCACCTGGGCAACTTGGTGAGACCTCATCTCTACAATAAAATCAAAAAATTAGCCGGGTGTGGTAGCGCGCGCCTGTAGTTTCAGCACTTGGAAGGCTGAGGTGGAAGGATTGCCTGAGCCCAGCAGGTCGAGGCTGCAGTGGCCGGGAGTGGTCACTGCACTACAGTTTGGGTGACAGAGTGAGACTCCAACTCACAAACAAAC
>NW_007260304.1:499817-504532 GCF_000164805.1 Carlito syrichta
GGAGGGAGGGAGAGAGGCAGGGAGGGAGGGAGGGAGGGAGAAAGGAAAGAAAAGAAAGCTACTATGTCCACCGAGGAAGAGATTTTTTTGTTTTCTTTCTTTTTAGGAAGTCATTCTTGTCCTTCCTTCTCCTTCCTGGCCATTGTGCATCGGCTCTGGTCTCCAAAAATAGCCTTCTCTTCCCCTTCTCTCCTCTTCTCTTCTTCCCCCTCCCTTCCCCCTCCCCCAGCGCTGCAATCCAACTCTCTTACTCTCCTCCCACACCCTCAACAACACCTGCTTTGTAATGCTGAAAGCGCAGTCAGCGAAAATCACCTACATTCCAAGCAGAATAGAGCTAGAGCAATTTGAGAACAATTGGGCTTCAGCACCATGGACAGATGCTCTCGCGTCTACCTCGGTTTTGTTTGTTTGTTTTGAGGCAAGGTCTCATTCTGTCGCCAGGCCAGAGTGTGCAGTGCCAGGAACATGGCTCACCGCAGCCTCGACCTCCAGGGCTCAGGGGATCCTCCTGCCTCAGTCTCCCGAGTAGCTGGGACTACAGGTGCGTACCACCACGCCCAGCTAATCATTTTTATTTTAATTAATTTGGTTTTATTTTTATTTCTAGAGTTGGAGTCTCCCTCTGTCGCCCAGGCTGGAGTGCAATGGTACGCTCACCGCCACCACTGGCTCGATCTGCTGGGTGCAGGCGATCCTTCCGCCTCAGCCTTCCAAGTAGCTGAAACTACAGGCACGTGCCACCACGCCTGGCTAATTTTTTGATTTATTGTAGAGATGAGGTCTCGCCAAGCTGCCCAGGCTGGTCTCGAACCTGTGGGCTCAGGCAATCCTCTCACCTCAGCCTCCCAAAGTGCTGAGGTGATTATAGGCATGAGCCACCACATCCGGCCTAATTAATTTTTTTTAAAGAGGAGATCTTGCTATATTGCCCAGCTTGGTCTCAAACTCCTGGGCTCAAGAAATCCTCCAGCCTCAGCCTTCCAAAGCGCTGGAATTACAGACGTGAGCCACTGTACCCGGGTCAGTTTTAGATGCTCTCTAGGGCCTTCACACATGCTGTGAACTCTATTGCCATACAAGACCCTTTTCTTTCTTGACTCAAAAATGTCCTCTCCCTTTCAGCAGCAGCTTGGAGGTCACCTCTTCTTGGAAGCTTTCCCTCCCTGGCCTCTCCCTCCCCTCCAACACCACCTTAATGTGTCAGGTTAACACATCTGCCTTTTTCCAGAACACTGAGGCTGTCATTCACCCACATTACACTCATTCATTCTACAAATATTCCAGGGTGTACTTGGTACAATCAACTCCTCTAGGCTCCACAGAGAAAGATGAGAATATGTTTGAAAATGTCTCTGCCAGATGAGCGCAGTGGCTCATGTCTGTCATCTCAGCACTTTGGGAGGCCAAGGTGAGAGGATTGCCTGAGCACAGGGATTCAAGACAAGCCTGGGCAACTTGGAGAGATCTCATCTCTTCAATAAATTTAAAAAATTAGCTGGGCATGGTGCCACACGCCTGAGTTCCAGTAAATTGGAAAGCTGAGGCAGAATGACCACCTGAACCCAACAGGCTGAGGTTGTGGTGGCCATGAGAGTGCCTTTACCCTCTAGCCTGGGTGACAGAGTGAGAATCTGACTCAAAAAAGAAAAGAAAAGAAAAGGTCCTTGCCCTTTTGGCATGTACATTCTGGTAGAAGGGGATAGAAAACAAATACGATGATAGTAGTGATAAATGTCATGAAGAGACATAAAAGAAGGGATGTGATAGATGGCATAGTGAGGGCAAGGTGACATTAGCTGCTGTTCTCAGACAAAGATAAAGAAAAAAATTTTGAGCTCTGTGAGAATTGGGAGAAAGAGACTCGTTTTTTCTTTTTCTCTTTGAAAATATAGTTTATTTAGAAGTAAAATTAGAGAGAAAGAGAGAGAGAGAATATTCACCTTTCTAAGGTGGGGGAGGGGGCCAAAACCAGGAAGCATGGCAACAGCCATAGCTCAAAGAGCCCATGGTCACACCAGAGTCTAGCAAGGCAACGGCCAGGAGAAAGACTTCTAAGTAGGGTAAAAGTGTGAAAGTCCTAAGTCGGGCATGGTGACTCACACTTGTAATCCCAGCACTTTGGGAGGCCAATGTGAGAGGATCACTTGAGTTAGAGACCAACCTGGGCAACATAGCAAGACCTTTGTCTCTACAAAAAAAAATTTTAAATTAGCCAGGTGTGGTGGTGCATGCCTGTAGACCCAGCTACTTGGGAGGCAGGCTGAAGCAGAAGGATTGCCTGAGCCCAGAAGGTTGAGTCTACAATGAGCTGTGATTGTGCCACTGTCCTCCAGTCTGGGTGACAGAGTGAGACCCAGACTAAAAAAAAAAAAAAAAAAGTGTACAAGTCCTAAAACTAAGATGAGTGTTTTCAAGAATGAGGCCAGTGTGGCTGAAGGTATGAGCAATGCAGAGATTGTTGTGGGTGAAGAGATGAAGTCAGAGGTCTGAGCTGGGGCCAAATCATGGAAGCCCTTGCGGGCCAGAGTGAGAAGTCTGGGCATAATCTGAGGGCAGAGGGAATCTACTGAAGGGACTCCAGCAGGATGGGAAAAGCTTTGACACACAGTTGGGAGCGGTCCTGTGAATGCATCTGGCCGGACATTAGGATCGAGTTGTGCTCCTTGTGCCAAGGACAGAGCCTGGCTTGTGGAAAGTCTGATGACTAAATAAATGAGCAGATGCACAGATCACGTCTGAGGATCAGGGTTAATATGGGGGATGCATTGGGCATGCCTCTCATGACCTGGAAAAAAAATCAATGCCACCGCAGCTCCCGCCCACTCCTCTTGCAGCTGCATCCAGCTGATCATCTGGCGCTATCGATTCCCCTGTCGATATGCCTCTCCCTCGCGGCTACCCAGTGCCCGTCCTCATGGCTCCAGCCCCAGTGCAGACCTCATCTGCTACCACCTGGACCCCTGCAGAAGCCTCCTCCTTCGTCTGTCCGTTTCCAGTCTCTTTCCCTGTACTCCATCCCCAACACTGGGCTCTGAGGATGTTCAACACCTAGGTGTGATCCTGTCCTGCCCCTGACCCAGCCTGCCCACTGCTTCTTCCAGAATTGAACAACAGTTTGCCAACAATCAGACTTTGGGCGACTCCACAATTACCAGCTCTCGGGCCACTCCGCCAATGACTACACCTCGGACGACTCAACCAATGACCAGTCTTCGGGCCACTCCACCAATAACCAGACCACAGGTGACTCCACCAATGACCAGACCTCAGGCCACTCCACCAATAACCAGACCACAGGCAACTCCACCAATGACCAGACCTCGGGTGACTCCACCAATGACCAGACCTCAAGCCACTCCACCCATGACCAGATCATGGGCCACTCCGCCAATGACTAGACCTCGGGCGACTCCACCAACCACCAAACATGGAGCAACTCCACCAATGACTAGACGTCAGGCAACTCCAGTCTCTCTCTGTCTCTGAGCCTCGATTTCCTCATTGGAAACATGAGGCAGTTGGACCAGATTATTCCATTCCAAGATGCCAGGTATCAATACTATCTGTCCTTGCCCTCTCCTCTAAAACCTCCTTCTTTTTTTATTATTTTTAATTCTAGTGGGGCAGACGAATGCCTTGGTGAAGAGCCTGGGGTGGAGTCTTGCTCCACCTGCTGAACAACTTAACCTCAGAGTGTATCTATCTCCTTAACGGTAAATGGGGATCTTGACGGCACCTGCCTTCAAAACAAATAGAAGAAAAACAACTTGCTTAAAGAGTATAAAGTACTTAGAATTGTCTGGACCCGCGGCACTCAGTAAAGTTGGTTACTACTAATAACTGCTACTGGTGCTAGTACAATTACTAACACAGTTATTTATTTATTTATTTATTTATTTTTATTTTTTGAGTTAGAGTCTCACTCTGTCACCCAGGTTAGAGTGCAGTGGCATGCTCATGGCCACCACAGCCTTGACCTGCTGAGCTCTGGTGATCCTTCCACCCCACTCTTCCAAGTATCCAGAACTACAAGCGCATGCTACCATACTCAGCTAATTTTTTATTTAGTGTAGAGACGAGGTCTCACCAAGTTGCCCAGCTGGTCTTGAACCTGTGGGCTCAGGCAATCCACTCACCTCAGCCTCCCAAAGGGCTGGGATGACAGGCTGAGCCACTGAGTCCGGTCTACAGTTATTTACTTAAAGACACTTAGTGGAGGCCAAGCATGCTGGCTCACACCTATAATCTCAGCACCTTGGGAGACCAAGGTGAGAGAATCACTTGGGCCCAGGAGTTCAAGACCAGCCTGAGCAACATAGCAAGATCTCATCTCTACAAAAAAAAAAAAAAAAAAAATCAAAAAATTAGCCAGCAGGGTGGCACATGCCTGTAGTCCCAGCTTCTTAGGAGGCTGAGGTGGGAGGATCACCTGAGCCCGGGAAGTCCAGGCTGCTGTGGGCTGTGATCATGCCACTGCACTCCAGCCTGGGTGGCAGAGTGAGACCCCAACTCCAAAAACAATAGATACTAGTAATAAATAAAACACTTATTATTACAGTTCAGGCATTTTAAAGTCTGAGCACTTTACAACCATGGTCTCAATCAGAGGTTGACCAACACCATCTGGCACCCCCACTGCCTGTTTTTGTATAGTTTGTGAGCTCAGCATGACTTTTATTTATTTTTATTTATTTATTGGTTGTTTTTTTTTT
>NW_007260304.1:504825-510901 GCF_000164805.1 Carlito syrichta
TGCCCAGGCGGGTCTCGAACCCGCGGGCTCAGGCAATCCACTCACCTTACCCTCTCAACAATCCCACCTTAGCCTCCCAACAATCCCACCTTAGAGGGATTACAGGCTGAGCCACCGAGCCTGGCTTACTTTTATATTTTTTAATGGTGGGGAGAAAATCAACAGAAGCTTAGTATTTCCTGTGCATGGAGATGACACTCAACCCAAATTTCAGGGTCCATAAACAAAAGAACATAGCCCTCGCACCTGTTCATGACAAAGTCAAGCTGTGTCAAATGCAGCAAGTGTAAGTGGTTGCCTCACAGACCCCATGGCACACAAACCTTAAAATACTTACTATTTGGCCTGAAGCAGAAAAAGTTTGCTGACTGCCGACTGAGATCTATCCTCCCAACAACGCAAAAAAGTAGGCTTTAGTGAACACCACAAGTGATAGTGGTGGGATTTGAACCCAGATTTTTTTTTTTTTTTTTTTTTGAGTCAAGTTCTCACTCGGACGCCCAGGTTGGAGTGCAGTGGCACAACCATAGCTCATTGCAGCCTCTACCTCCTGGGCTCCAGTGATATTCCCACCTCAGCCTCTTGAGTAGCTGGGACTGCAGGTATGCACCATCACGCTGGGCTAACTTTAAATTTTTTGTAGAGATGAGGGCTCGCTATGTTGCCCGGCTGGTCTTGAAATCCCGAACTCAAGTGAGCCTCCCATCTTGGCCTCCCAAAGTGCTGGGATTTCAGGGGTGAGCCACTGAGCTGGGCCTGCACCTAGGTCTTCCTAGCTTCAAAACACTCGGTCAGCCATGATACATCCACAGGTGTATCGATACACCCCACAGACTGGATGCCCTGGGGTGGTGTGCATGGGTCTTAGTCTATGAAATGCACTCAAGGAAGGGGTGCAGGCAGAAGAATTCAATCCCTTTCAAATGACTCTGCTGTTACATCTGAGGCCTGGCTTCTAGCCCCTTCTGCCCCACTGATCTTTATCAGCTTGACCTTGGGCTTCCTGGTGAAGCATTTAGTACAAACACAGATTTTGGAATCAGAATATGAGGAGGACCCAAAAAGACCAGAATTTATTTGAAAAAAAAAAAGTGTGTATTTATTCTTACATGTTGACACTTCAGTCACCTTCCAAGTACTCTCCATTGGATGCAATACACCTATTGAGATGCTTCCACTGCTCACAACAGTTTTTGGAGTCATCCTTTTTGATGCCTTTTAGTGATTCTGCCATTTGTTGTTTAGCCTTTTCCACATAGGCAAAACATTTCCCTTTGAGAGTCTTTAATCCAAGGAAACAAACAAACAAACAAAATCGCTCAGGGTGAGATTGGGTGAATAGGGAGGGTGGGGCATGAGGGTCATGCCATTTGGGTCAAGAACTACTGAACACCCAGTGCAGTGTGGGCAGGTGCATTGTCATGGTGGAAGAACCAGTCACCTGTTTGCCAAAACTCGGGAGGTTTATTCAGCAAATCATGATGCAACCTTCTCAAAATTTCCAGATAAGCCAGACATGGTGTCTCATGCCTGACATCCCAGCACTTTAAGAGACAGAGGTGAGAGGATTGCCTGAGCCCAGGGGTTCAAGATCAGTCTGGGCAACTGGGTGAGACCAGTCTCTACAAAAAAAAAAAAAAAAGCCGGGAATGATGGCACATGCCTGTAGTTCCAGTTGCTTGAAAGGCTGAGGCAGAAGAATCCCCTGAGCCCAGCTGGTCGAGGCTGTCATGGCCGTGAGTGTGCCACTGCAGTCCAGCCTGGGCAATAGAGTGAGACTCCAACATAAAAAACAACAACAACAAATATAACTTCTAGATAAAAACTTTGGTTGACTGTTTGATCCAGAGGAACAAATTCCGAGTGTACTACAAGGGCTCACCCTCTGAAAAATAATTCCGAATTTTTTTGGGGTCCCTCCTCCTACCCTAGATTCTAACCCCAGTTCTGCCACTGACTAGCTGCGCTGTCTTTGGGAGCCCCATTTCCATTTCCGTGAACCTCAAACAATGGGACTTTCCTTGTTCACGTTTTTGGTGGATTGAATAAAAATCCCCATGCTATCTATTCCTGCCCCACATTCCACATTTTTTTTCCCTCTAGGCCACTATTTTTCCATTTGAAAAATGATGAGACCTTTCTGCTCTGACACTCCAGGATTGTGATATCTTCCATGTCTTATTTTAGCTACATGTCTGGCTGCACACGCCGCGATCTGAGTTTGCATGAAGATTGCACCCCAGTTTCTCTGGAAAAGGTCTTGCCAGGTGAGGTTGAAGGCACGGGGGAGGATCAGCCTCGAGAAACCTGGAGGAGGGATGGGGAGGACGGACGAGGAGGAGCCTGCAGAAGGGGGTCCTGAGGACCCCTTGACAACTACTTGTACTGCCACTGAGAACAAGGGAGGCCAGTGTGGGCCCCGGGGGACAGGATGGAGTTGAGAAACACAGGAGGGTTTATTCAAAAAATATCAACTGGATTACAAGGACCTGATTTGAGTTTAATTAAGTGATGTTGAATTAATTTCAACTGAACTGAAGAACTGAGTCAGAATGAATTGGGATTCGCAGGGCTGGACCAGTGGAGCTGTGTGCTGTAGCTGGGTTGATCTGGGCGGAACTTAGCTGAACTGGGCTGAATTGGATCAGGCAGGAAAAAACTCTATCAGAACTCTGGACACCCAAGGCTTCTGGCACCAGTTTATGCTGGTATCTTGGACAATGGCCTGCACAACTGGGGCCTCAGTACCCCCATTTTCTTGTGATTGCTAATAGTAACTCCTAGGTCAAAATGTTAGGAGATAGCTGTGAGATCACACTGGCAAAAGAGCCTTCCACCTCAAAGGAAAAAATAATAATAATGACATGGGCCAGGCATGGTGGTTCATGTCTGTGATCCCAACAATTTGGGAGGCTGAGGCAGGAGGATTGTTTGATCCTAGGAGTTTGAGACCAGTCTGGGCAATCTAGTGAGGTCTTGTCACTACAGATAATCTAAAAATTAGCTGGGTGTGGTGGTGCATGCCTGTAATTCCAACTACTCAGAAGGCTGAGGCGGGAGGATCGCATGAGCCCAGGAGATCGAGGTTGCAGTGAGCTGTGATCGTGTCACTGCGATGCAGCCTGAGTGACAGAGATCATGATTCAAAAAAAAAAAAATGCCATGCATGGCAAAGCATGCAGGGTGATGTCTATTGAGGTTTGAAGCTTACTTTGAAATCCATCTAAAAATAAGATAGCTTGATGGATGGTGAGACATCTGGCTAGATCTGGCTGAATGGACAGCCACAGGACAGTGCAAATATGGGAATTTGCTAACGGTTGACTCCAAGGGGTGGCTGCATGGGTGTTTCCTACAAAATTCCTTTGACTTTTCTCTTGATTTGAAAAAATGTGGAATAAAATATTGCACAGAAAATAAAAAGCCTTGTAAACTGTTAATTGCAGTTTATCAGCAGTGGTTAAAAATACAGCCTCTGGAAGCGAGTTGCGTGAGTTTGGTTCCCAGCTCTGCCTCTCACTGGCTGTATGGCCCTGAGCAAGTGACTTCATCTCTCTGAGTGTTTGTTTCCATATCTGTAAAATGGGGCTATTAATAATATTTACCTCATAGGGTTGTTATGAGTATCAGAACAGAGCCTGGTGTTTAATTAGCACCCAATAAGCATTTGCTATGATTTGGTCCTTTCAACAACGCTGTGTAATGGGCACCAGTATCTCCATTTCACAGAGAAGGGAAGCCAGGACCAGAGAGGTTCTGCAACTCCTCCTGGGTCACACAGCAAGGAAATGACTTTGTAAGTGGAAGAGGGACCACACAGCTTCCTAAAACTTCAAATAGTCCCCCAGCCCACGAGTCCTTCCCTTAGGCTCACCCGATAGGATGAAGAAGATGCCAGAAACGAAGGCCAGGATGGTCCTCTGTGGGCGGATGTGGCCAATGTTGCTGATGACGAAAGCCGTGAACACAAGGAAGAGACTGACCATGGGGAAGGGAGTGGCTGTGCGCACTGTCTCTGGGGAGGGAGGACAGGGAGAAGCAGGAGTGAGGGGAGAGTCTCTGGTGGGACACTTCTCCAGCCTTGACCTCTCTGCTTGTACCGCCCCTACCCCTTGGTTTGACTCCCCCCCTTTCCATTAACTTCTCTTCTTTCCCATTGACTTCTCCCTTCCCATGGACTCCTCCCCTTTCTGATCGACTCCTCCCCTTCCCAGTGACTCCTCCTCTTTCCATTGGCTCCTCCTTTTCTCAGTGACTACTTCCCTCTCCCATTGACTTCTCCCTCTCCCATTGACTCATTTTCCAGTTGACTCCTCCCCTTCCCAGTGACTCCTTTCTCACTGGCTTCTCCCTTCCCACTGTCTCCTCCCCTTTCTGATTGACTCCTCCCTTTCCCAATGACTCCTCTCCTTCCTATTGACTCCTTCCTTTCCCATTGATGCCTCCTTTTTCCATTGATCCTCCTCTTTTCATTGATTCATTTCCTTTCCCATTGACTCCTCCCCTTCCCATTGTTTCCTCTCTTTCCCACTGACTCCTCCCCTTTCCCATGGACTCCTCCCTTTCTCATTGACTCCTCTTTTTTCCCACTGACTCCTCCTGTTCCCATGGACTCCTCCACTTCCTCTGATACTTCCATGGCAGAACCCCCCCCAGCCACACAGGCCACATTTCCTTTGGTTTGGTTCCATCCCTTCCCTACAGACTCCTCCCACCTACATCCATCCCTTTCAACCTGACCCCTTTGTCCTGTCCTAACCACTCTGCCTTCCCTCAAGTCTCCATCCCTTCCCTTCGGTCCCATCCTTCCCTAGTCCTGCCCTTTCTCCCAGGACTGACTCCGTGATCTTGCCCCCCTTGCTGCTTATGCCCTCCTACATCCCCTCACTCAGAATGTTTTCCGTGTTTTCCGTCACCAAGTTGATCTCCGGTTCAAGGAAATATTCTGAGGCCACACAGCGACCCTTCTCCCGACCTGGGGGGGAAAAAAAGGCAGGGCTGGATGAGAGGCTCCTAAGCTCTAGGCAGGCTGTCAGGGGAAGGACCGATGGTGGGGAGACCCCAGGATGGGAGGTGTGGTGCCTAACCCAAGGGTTAATTTGTACTGCTCTCAGGGGATTGGAAAGGGGGTGGGCAGGATGTCTGGAAGGGAGCCCCTCTCATGAGCTGATTGACTCCTTCTAGAGACCCCAGGGTAGGAGAATAGGGCCAGAACCCTGGGTCCTAAGTCAGAAGGGGTCTGTGGACCACGACTTGGGGATCTCTAAAGAAGAGAAGGTCTGGGAAGCCAGGAGTCCTAAAAGGAAGGGATTCTGGTGGCTGCTGGGAAGCGTGGATTCTTTTATATTGCCTAACCAACACTGGAGCTGTCCGGGGACCTAGTTCTGAACCTATACTGCTGATTATTTTTTTGGAGTTGGGATCTCACTCTGCCATCCAGGCTAGAGTGCAGTGACACGTTCACGGCCACTGCAGCCTCGACCTTCTGGGGTCAGGCAATCCTTCACCCCAGCCTTCCAAGTAGCTGGAACTACAGGCAAGAGCCACCACACCTGGATAACTATTTGATTTATTGTAGAAACGAGGTCTCGCCATGTTGCCCAGGCTGGCCTCAAACCCCTGGGCTTAGACAATCCTCTCACCTCCACCTCCCAAAGTGCTAGGATAACAGGCATGGACCAACGCACCTGGTCTAGACTATGAATTCTAAGGGAGGCCTGCAGAATCCCCTGGGGGGGGCTTAGGGGCCTGGAGTTTGTGCATCGGGGCCCTAGATTTGGTGCATCAAGGACCCCGGGCAGACTTGTGAACTCCCAGGAGAGAAACAAGAGCCATTTCTGGATTTCTGGAGCCCAAGGGATAGGAGGACTATGGCTCAGGGCTCTTGGGTCCCAGTGGGGCAGGTGAGGGTCTACCTGCGAAGAAGCAGACGCGCCAGAGGCCAGCGTGCAGCGCCATCTTGACCTCGGTGGTCTGGTTCTGCGGCAGCACCGTGCCCTCCTCCATGTACAGCCAGTAGTCAGTGCTGACCGCGATGCCCACCAGGAGCAGGCCGCACGCCCCAAACACGCTGCTC
>NW_007260304.1:511010-514342 GCF_000164805.1 Carlito syrichta
CTGCTCAGCAGGGTCAGGGCGCGGCTGCTGCAGTGACTCATCCTCAGAGGCGGGGGGCGCCCTGCGGGGCCTGCGGGGCCTGCAGGATGGGGAACGTGAAGGCATCCCCCATGGGACCCACCAGAGTCCCCGCCCCATGCTGGACTTGGCCCTGACACCCATTTCTAACACCGAGAACTTGACCCGTGACCTTCTGCCCCTGTGCCCTGTGCCCCAATCTGAGGTCACAACCCACAGTTCAGATAGACGAATCTAGAACCCTAACTCAGGGGTCCCCAACCTCCTGGCCAGCGGACCAGTACCGGTTTGCGGCCTGTTGAGAGCCGGGTTGCCCAGCAGGAGGTCAGCTGCGGCAAGCGGAGCTCCATCGTCTGTCAGATCCGCCGCGGTATTAGACTCTCAAAGGAGCGTGAACCCTACCATGCACTGCGCATGCGTGGGATCTAGCTTGCCCTCCTTAAGAGCGACAGCAAATATGGATTAACATTAGCCGTGAGGTTTGACTGCACATCGCCTCCACCCTGCGCTCCCGCACCCTCCCACCACCCGATCCTTGGAAAAATTGCCTTCCACGAAACTGGTCCCTGTTGCCAAAAAGGTCGGAGACTGCTGCCCTAACTTCACCCGCCCCGATCCAAGCAGGCTGCTGAACCTGGAATGTCAGAACTCCTTCACGGACCGCTAAGACCCAGGATGTTGGGACCCAGAGATTGGGAGCTGAGGTCTTGACTAGAGACCCTAGGTTGTCAAAATCATGACCGGGGACCCATCTCCCCTACCAACCCAGCATGCTCTCCAGAGTACTCCAGAGCACTCTGGGATGCTGGGCACTGGCCAGGGACACCAACTCCAAATTCGAACTCTCTCAACTCTGACCTCTGGGACCTGACCCATGACCCAGCCCTGGACTCCGATCAGTGACACCAAGTTGTTGACCCCTGACCTCAGGGCTGGATCCAAATCCCCCAACCCCAGGATAAGATTTCCAGCCATAACCTTCTGCCCAGACCTGGAAGGATTCTGGATTTCAGGCATATGTCTGGACCTGAGTCCCAAATATCACAACTCTGACCAGAAATTTGAATTCCAGATTCTCAAGCTCAAAACCAGGCTTCCATCTCCCAGCCCTAACCTCATGCCCTGACCTGAGACCTTAGCCTTAGAAATTAGACCCTGCCAGAGTCCCTAACCTTGAGCCTGGGCCAGTGACTCAGAAACTATTAAGTAGATCACTGACTTTAGCTGCAGGAACCTGGCATTCTACAATCCTGATTCTGCCTTGATCAGAGTCCCCAGATGTGGACCTCAGACTCCAACAAGAATCCACAATCTTGTCTCTGAGCCAGGACCTAGACCCCTGAACCCATGGTCTTGGACTTGAACATTGTACACACTGTACACACTGACCTGTTCAGAAACTCTAACCCAGTCTACTCCATCTCCTTTTTCTTTCTTCCTTTTTTTTTTTCCCAGAAATGTGGTCTCACTATGTTGCCCAGGTTGGTCTCCAATTTCTGCCTCTGCCTCCCAAGGTGTTGGGATGACAAGCATGAATCACCACGCCCGGCCTATGAACACTCAATCTTAACTCCATGCCCTGGTCTGGTATCTTTCCTTTGTACCCTGACTCTGAACTACATCCAGAAGTCTCCAAAGTGGGTCACTAACCAAGGATCCCCAACCCTGTACCCTGGCCCCAGACCCTTGACTTCAGGCCAATCTAAGATGTGGCCCCTGCCTAAGTTTAGCCTCTTGGACTTGGCCCTAACACCCAACTCTAACACTGCAAACTTGACCCATCACCTTCTAACCCTGAACCCACCCTGCCTTGGCCTCAATTTGGTACCCTAATCTGCGATCACAACCCACAACCCAGATCAAAGATGCAAAAATCCTCATGCCACCCTCCCAGACACAGGCAGGTCCCTGCATCTAGAATGTTAAAACTTCACAGGCCACTGAGACCCAGGACGTTGGGACCCAGAGACCTGGAGCCAAGATCTTGACTAGAGACACCAGGATGCCAAAATCATGAGACCCCCCAAACCCCCCTCACCAGAGCACCCAAGTCAAACAAGGGACCCTCGTCCTTCAAACTAGGAAATCGTGCTCTGATGGCTAAAGTCCCAAACAGGAATTCAAAGCAGGATTTCCTATCATGTGATCCCGAAGCTCCCTCCCAGAGGTCTTGGAACCCAGTTTCCCATGCTAGGACTTCCAACCCCACACCTTCTTCAGCACCCACAATGGAACCCAGATTTCCTAGCACTGGACCCTCCGTACAGGAGATCCCTGGCTAGTCCTCCCAAATTCCCATCAGGAACCTGGACCTTCCAACCAGGAAGTGCCTCAACCCAGACCCCAAGGACTCTAAATCCTTAGCCACAAGCCTCATGCCCTCACTCCTCTGCAAGAACCTTCCCCAAGCAGCACACTCCCATGATTCGGGCGACACAATGTGACACAATCCCATGAGTTGGGGGACTCGACACGGAACTCTCAACCTTCCCCAAGCCACACAATCCCATGATTTGGGGGACTTAACAGGAGACCCTCAGCCTACTCAGCAACCAGAGGCAGCTACATCCCTGAATACAATCCCCGTTAATGGGCATCCCCGTGAATAACTGTCGCCCAGGCTGGAGTGCAGTAGCACGATCACCACTCACTGCAGCCTCGACTTCCTGGGCTAAGGCGATCCTCCCGCCTCAGCCTCCCAAATAACTGGGACAACAGGCACGTGCTAATTTTTTAAAAAATTTTTTGTAGAGACGAGGTCTCACTGTACTGCCCAGGCTGGCCTCAAACTCCTGGCCTCAAGTAATCCTTTCATCTTGGCCTCCCAAAGTGCTAGGATGACAGGCGTGAGCCACTGTGCCCGACCCCTGTCCTTTTTAACGATGACCTTCGAGACCCCTAAACACTCCCCCCCCACACACACACAATGTCATCAAGACATGAGACTCTACCTTCCTTAGTAGAATTCTTGTAGCCTTGAAACTCTGCCCCAACCAAATAAGGACTCTGGCACCGGAGACCACCCTTAATCTCCCAACCCCCTTACTCCAGCATCCAAACCCCCGCCCCTTCCCTCTCTGTCTCCCTTCCCTCCTCTCAGCCCGGCCTTCTGGAGGACCCAGAGCTCAGTGTCTGGAGAAGCTCAGGCCGGCTTTCCTCCCAACCCCGCTGCGCGGCTCAGGGACTTGACGCCAGCCGCCGGCTCCAGTCCCAGCCTCCCGACCCCCGCCGCCCAGGCGGCCTCAGTCCCAGGTGGCTGGCCTCAGCTTCCCCATCCCCCCTCCTGCTCCCAGCTGGGACCTCAGCCTCCCCCC
>NW_007260304.1:514362-514998 GCF_000164805.1 Carlito syrichta
ACTCCCCCTCTCAAAGCCCCCTGCTTCACAGTTCAGACTCTCTCACTCTCTCCGGCCCGCGCGGATCCCCTGCCTCTCCGGGACCCTCCCCCAGACTCGGAGCCCCCTTTCTCGCCTCGGTTCCATGTATCCCGGCCCCTCCCGGATCCTGGCGTCCACACCGCGGAGCGCCCATTCTGCGAGTCCCAAGCCCAAACTCCATCGCCCAGCAGCCCCTGGGGAAACCGGAACTCCCCCTTTTCCGGGACCCCTTCCCAGACGCGTCCCCCCTGCTGGGTCCTCGCCTCTCCCTGCACCACCTTCCTCGAGTCCGCCTCCTCCTCCCGCCCCAGGCCCGACGGGCTCCAGGGCCCGGACGCCGGGAGCGGAGTTTCCCCACTCCGGGACCCTCCGACCCGGTCCTCGGGGATCCAGGCCCCGAGGTGCCTCCGTCCCCCGCGGCCTCCCCAACTCGGGCGTCCCGAGCCCCGGGCTCCCCCCACCCCGAAGCCGCCGGGCGCCTCCCCCTCCCCGCCCCAGCCCCGGCTGGCCGCTGCCTCCGGGGCGGGGGGCGCCCCTCTTCCTCCCGGGATCCTCCCCTCGCGCTCACCTCGCTCAGGGCTGGGCGGACGCTCCGGGCCGCGGGCCCCGCAGCCA
>NW_007260304.1:515030-517323 GCF_000164805.1 Carlito syrichta
CCCCCGCCCCCGCCCCGGAGCCCGGCGTCCCGGCCCCCTCCCGGCCTTCCGCCCCCCACCCCCCGCGCCCGCGGCCTCACTCGGCGGACGGAGCCGGGAGCAGGGACCGGCGGCCGCTCATTGGCTGCCGCGGAGGAGGGGAGGGGCGGGGAGGGGGGAGAGGATGCGGGGAGGGAGCGAGCTGGGCCTTGAGGATGGGGGAGGCAGGGAGGCAGAGAGAATAGAAACAGAGGCAGAGAGCCCGAGAGCGGCAGAGGCACCCAGAGAGGCAGCGCCGAGACTCGAGGCCGGGAAATGCAGAGACTCGGGGGTCTGGGCCGGAGGGAGGCGGGGAGGGAAGGGAGAGGCAGAGGCGGGGTGGGAGACCCCCGCCACCCCTCCCGGGCGCAGAGACCCCGAGGTCCTGGAAGTGGAGAGGTCAGAGACGCGGAAAGAGACAGCAAGAGACGGGGAGACTCAGAGGCCTCGGGCTGAGAGACGGAGATGCAGAGACCTTGAGCTCGGAGAAGAGACAGGCGGAGAGAGACAGACGGAGACAGAGACAGAGACCCCGAGAAGGAGAGGATGCAGGGACGAGCCCGGGGGGGCTCGGAGGAGGACTGGGGATCCAGCCAGGCCTGGGGCGGAGCCTGGGGTCTGGACGCCGGGAAGACGCGGGAGGGGGCGTCCCAGGCCGGGGTCCCCGGAGCAGCGGGCGGGCGCAGAGCGGAGCCGGGTCCTGCAGCCGCCGCGGAGCCGGGAGCCGGGCCAGCCCCCCCACCCCCGCCGTGATGTCAGCGGGGCCACTCTTAAAGGGGCAGGCCGCCCGCCGAGGGTCGGAGCGGGGGCTGGAGACTGCGGACATGGGACGGGGCGTCGCGGCGGCGATGGGGGAGACTCGGTGGGGGACCTCCGGCATCCGGCTGGCCCGGGGTCTGGAGGCCCAGGAACCTGCAGGGGGAGAGCGGCGCCGGGGTCCGCGAGGAAGCCTGTGAAGCCTCGGGGCTCAGTCCCCCCCACCCCCACGCACACAGACATAGGCACACCGCTCTGCCGGCCTGCCCCGGCCCCGGGACTACATTTCCCAACAGCCCTTGTGGCGAGGGGCCGCACTCGGGGGGAAGGGTCCGTCGCGACGTCTTCTGGGAAATGTAGTCCAGCAGGACTGTCCCCTGCACTCCCCCGACTCGCAAGTGGGTCAAGGAAAGGAGGCCCCGGAGGCACGTCCGCCTGCCTTTTGCGCCCGTGGCCGCTTCTGAAGCTCACGGGTTCTGGTCGTCTGGGGGTCTTCTGCTTCGCCCGAGCCTCTAGGTGTCTGGATGGGAGGCCAGCCTTCCATCTTCCCACTCGGGACGTCTGCCCAGTCTCTGTCTGGGTCTGGGTGTGGGTGCGTCTGTGAACCTGTGGGGGGTGGCTCTGGTGAAGACGTGCGAGCTGTGTCCCTGTGCCTGGGGTCCCCGCCCCCCCACACACTCGGTGGACATCTTTCATTGCACGCGTGTCACTTGGGTGGTCTCTGTGGTATTCTCTTCATTTCCTGGGCTCTATCTCTATCTCTGGGTCTCTGTCTCCCTCTCTCTGTGTGTCTCTCTGTCTCTCATCTCTGTCTCTCTGTGTCTCTCAGGGTCTGTCTCTGTCTCCTCTCTCCTCTCTGTGTGTCTCTCTGGGTGTGTGTGTGTGTCTGGGTCTGTCTCTGTCTCTCTCATCTCTTTCTGTGTGTATGTGTGTGTGTGTGTCTGTCTCTCCCTCTTTCTCTGTCTCTGTCTCACTCTCTCTGGGTCTGTGTGTGTGTATGTGTCTGTCTGTCTCTCCCTCTTTCTCTGTCTCTGTCTTACTCTCTCCTGGTCTGTGTGTGTGTGTGTGTGTGTGTGTCTGGGTGTGTCTCTCTGTGTCTGTCTCTCTCCTCTCTCTCTGTCTCTGTCTCACTCTCTTTGAGTCTCTCCTCTCTCTCCTCTCTCCTCTCTCTCTCTCTCTCTCTCTCTCTCTCTCTCTCTCTCTCTGGGTCTCTCTCTCCTCTGTCTCTCTTTTCGGGTCTCTATCTATCTGGTCCTCTGCTCTCCCCCTCTCTCACCCCGTGTCTCCCCTCTCACTTTATGGGCCCTGAGCTCCCCTCTCTTCCCCCCCAGCCCCTGTCCCTGTGTTTGTGTCTATGAACAATCATGTCCCACCTCCGCATCCCCGTTCACTCTCCAAGCTTACAAGAAAACATCCAAACACTTCAGCATCAGCATCCCAAATTTATTCTCCAGCAGCTGTGGCCGGTGGGAGAGGCTAAGGGGGGGTGGGGAGTCCCAGAGAGGCAGGCACTGGGGGG
>NW_007260304.1:517582-518043 GCF_000164805.1 Carlito syrichta
CCCACGGACGGGCGTGGGCCCCCACGGGCACCCCACCCCCCTCGGGCGACTGACCGGGCGTGGCCTGAAGGGGGGCGCGATCTCCAGGCGCTCCAGCCGCTCCCAGTCGATCCAGCGGAAGAAGCCGTGCGCGCGGATGGTGGGTTCCCCGTCGGGCCCCGAGCCCAGGCGCTTCCCGGGGTGCTTGGTCAGGAACTGTGGGGAACGCAGAAAGAGGCGGACGGACAGACAGAGTCCCGGACAGGGAGACCCAGAGGACGAGGAGGAGCGGGGCGAGGACGAGGAGGAGCGGGGCGAGGACGAGGACCCAGAGACATGGGCAGGGAGATCCCGAGGGATGGCGGGGAGGGGAGGGAGGGGAAGGAGGAGAGGGTCATGAGAATGGCAATGGAGGGAAACCCGCCCAGAGACCCAGGGACAGACACAGAAGGAGAAAACCAGGGTGTGAGTTTGGGGGGGGG
>NW_007260304.1:518063-518767 GCF_000164805.1 Carlito syrichta
GGACTGGAGCCATGCGCGGGCAGGCGGCAGGGGGGAGGGCGAGGGAGCGCACGGAGGGGTCCGGGACGGCGTCTAGCACAGAAGCTGCCTAGGAGCGTGGGGGAAACAATCCTTCCCGTATCCCAGGAATCCCCAGCCGTGGAAGGGGCGGAGCTGAAGAGGGGGGATCTCAGCCTCCCACTTCCTCTAGAGCTGGATTGCGGGTGGGAGGGGCCTCGGAGGGCGGGGACTGCTCTGGAACCCGAGTCTGGAACGGCCGACCCCCTGAGACGACTTCCCCGGGGGCGGGGGTGGGGAGGCGCAGAACTACCGGGATGGAGGCTCGAGCCCCGGGAGCTGGGACGGTGGCGGCGATTGTGGAGCAGTGGGGGGTGGGGCGAATACGGGGCTCAGCACAACAGAGTCTAGACCTCGGGCGGCTCTAGAGGCTGCATGGGGTTTAGAATGCCGGGGGTGGGTGGGGCAGAAGCCAGAATGCTGGGGTGCAGAATCTGGAGTCGGGAAGGGGGCGGCGAAGTGGGGGCTCGGCCGGCCGACGGGGCGGAGGGAGCGCGGGGGACACCTAGTGGCGGCGGCTGGGATTACATGACGGGCACGGGCACTGGGCTGGCCGGGCTGCGGGCGTCCGGGTGCACGAAGTCGGGGTTCACGTAGGTGAAGCCCTGGAAATCGGCCTGGTCGATGCTGGCCAGGACGAGGCGGTC
>NW_007260304.1:518787-522326 GCF_000164805.1 Carlito syrichta
GGGGGGGGGGGGCGTGGGGAAGAGAGGGGAGGAGCAGGAGAGGATGCAGACCCAGAGGAAAGCGAAAAGGGAGATTCAGAGGGAGGTAAGGAGGCCCCAGGGCCGAGGACAGAGCCCGGGGATGGGAGGAGCCCGAGGAGACCCCAGAGACAAGCACCCAGAGAGAGGAATCAAGACAGAGAAGTAAGAGGACAGAAAGCCCAGAAAGATGAGTGGGGGTGGGGGAGAGGAGAGAGAAGGAAGGAGGGTGACAGAGACCCAGAGAGAGGGAAGAGGGACCAAGCCGTGACAGGTATGGAAGGAGACACCAAGAAGGAGCAGAGACACAGAAAGCCCGTCGTGTGAAGACGGTGACAGACACCGGAAAGAGACAGTCAGAGAGCCCTGGTGACAGAGCCTGGGAACAGAAGCCAGCTGAAACTTGTTAGAAACCCACTACCTTCTCCTGTGTTGACTCCATGGCCCTTGAAGAGGAGACTGGAGCTCACAAAGTTTGGGTAACTTTCCCAAGATCCCACAGGAAGAAAACTGAAGAACATAGGGGTTTGTTTGTTTTTCAGTCAAAGTCTCACTCTGTTACCCAGGCTGGAGTGCAGTGGCACAATCACAGCTCACTGCAGCCTCCACCTCCGGGCTCAGGCAATCCTTCCAGCTCAGCCTCCCAGGTAGCTGGGACTACAGGTGAGCATCACCATGCCAGGCTGATTTTTTTATAGAGACAAGATCTTGCTATGCTACCCAGACTGGTCTCAAAGTCCTGGCCTCCCAAAGTGCTGGAATTACAGGTATGAGCCACCACGTGGAGACACAACACAGGGTTATCTGATCCACCCAGTTCTGGGAAGACAGGCCCTGGCCCGGGTTTCTCAGCTCTTCCTGAAGGCAGGGAGCTACAGAGTGGGAGGCCACAGAGAAGGGGGAGATAAGGACATCCTCAGTCCAGAGGTGGCAGCTGGACAGTAAATCACTGTCCTTACAAGAACCTTGTGTTATACCAACTTTTCCAGCAGGTAGGAGTCATGTGACTTGAGGAATGGGAGCCTGTCTCTCAGGGGCAGGGAGACAACAATGAGTGTGAGGGTGGTCTGTCCAGGGGACCTGGGAGTGGGGGCTCTCACCCCCTTGCAGATGGCCACAGCTTCCCGGGACAGTGACTTGGGGTAGGTGACAGTTTGTTCCATGATGGCCTGAAACAGCTCCTCCTCGTCCTCGCCATCAAAAGGAGGCTGGTGAGAGTGGAGGGGGATAGTCAGAGACTTGACAAACTGCCTTCCTGAACCCTCTAGGCCCTCATCGCCCACCACGGACATGACTGACCTGCGACACCGACACTGCCCACACCCCCACTGGCTGCTTCCTAGGGAGAGGATCTAACCACCAAAGCCCTCCCAGCTCTCTGGTTTCCCATCTCAGAAGCCTGGCTCTGGAATCTCTCTGCTATGCAAATCAGTATAGTGCTAATTCGGCAATGTCATTTAAATAAAAGAAAGGAGAACTGCAGGTAAGAATGAAGAGGCATTCTCCTGGCTGGTTGAGTGGCTTTCAGTCTTCAGGGGTTAGGAAAAGCAAGACCCAGGCAATGATTTCTTTTTTCTTTTTTCCAAGTTGGAGCCTCCCTCTGTCACCCAGGCTGGAGTTCAGAGGTATGACCACGGCTCACCACAGCCTCGACCTCCTAGACTCAGGCAATCTTTCCACCTCAGCCTCTCGAGTAGCTGGGACTACATGCGTGTAGTCTTCTTTCTTTCATTTTTATGTTTATTTTTACAAGAAGTGACGTTTCAGCCGGGATTGGTGGCTCAGCCTGTAATCCTGCGCCTTTGGGAGGCTGAGGTGAGTGGATTGCCTGAGCCCGCGGGTTCGAGACCCACCTGGGCAGCGAGACCTCATCTCTACAATAAATCAAAAAATCAGCCGGGCATGGTAGCGCATGCCTATAATTCTGGCTACTCGGAAGGCTGAGGCAGGGATCGCCGGAGCCCAGCAGGTCGAGGCTGTGGTGGCCGGGAGCGGCCACTGCACTCCAGTCTGGGCGACAGAGTGAGACTCCAACTCAACAACAACAAAAAAAAAGAAATGAAGTTTCACAATGTTGCCCAGGCTGGTCTTGAAATTCTGGGCTCAAGCAATCCTTCTTCCTCAGCCTCACAAAGTGCTAGGAATACAGGCATGAGCCAATATGCCCTTCTAGAAGAATTTTTTTAAATGCACAAAATAAATAATAAATGCACACACACACACACACACACACACACACACACACCAAAGTTCAAATCCTAGCTCTGCCACTCACTGGCTGTGTGAGCCCAGACAATAACATACATTATAAATCAGCCTAGCCGGGCTCGGTGGCTCAGCCTGTAATCCCGCGCCTTTGGGAGGCTGAGGTGAGTGGATTGCCTGAGCCCGCGGGTTCGAGACCCACCTGGGCAGCGAGACCTCATCTCTACAATAAATCAAAAAATCAGCCGGGCATGGTAGCGCATGCCTATAATTCTGGCTACTCGGAAGGCTGAGGCAGGGATCGCCGGAGCCCAGCAGGTCGAGGCTGTGGTGGCCGGGAGCGGCCACTGCACTCCAGTCTGGGCGACAGAGTGAGACTCCAACTCAACAACAACAAAAAAAAAGAAATGAAGTTTCACAATGTTGCCCAGGCTGGTCTTGAAATTCTGGGCTCAAGCAATCCTTCTTCCTCAGCCTCACAAAGTGCTAGGAATACAGGCATGAGCCAATATGCCCTTCTAGAAGAATTTTTTTAAATGCACAAAATAAATAATAAATGCACACACACACACACACACACACACACACACACACCAAAGTTCAAATCCTAGCTCTGCCACTCACTGGCTGTGTGAGCCCAGACAATAACATACATTATAAATCAGCCTAGCCGGGCTCGGTGGCTCAGCCTGTAATCCCGCGCCTTTGGGAGGCTGAGGTGAGTGGATTGCCTGAGCCCGCGGGTTCGAGACCCACCTGGGCAGCGAGACCTCATCTCTACAATAAATCAAAAAATCAGCCGGGCATGGTAGCGCATGCCTATAATTCTGGCTACTCGGAAGGCTGAGGCAGGGATCGCCGGAGCCCAGCAGGTCGAGGCTGTGGTGGCCGGGAGCGGCCACTGCACTCCAGTCTGGGCGACAGAGTGAGACTCCAACTCAACAACAACAAAAAAAAAGAAATGAAGTTTCACAATGTTGCCCAGGCTGGTCTTGAAATTCTGGGCTCAAGCAATCCTTCTTCCTCAGCCTCACAAAGTGCTAGGAATACAGGCATGAGCCAATATGCCCTTCTAGAAGAATTTTTTTAAATGCACAAAATAAATAATAAATGCACACACACACACACACACACACACACACACACACCAAAGTTCAAATCCTAGCTCTGCCACTCACTGGCTGTGTGAGCCCAGACAATAACATACATTATAAATCAGCCTAGCCGGGCTCGGTGGCTCAGCCTGTAATCCCGCGCCTTTGGGAGGCTGAGATGAGTGGATTGCCTGAGCCCGCGGGTTCGAGACCCGCCTGAGG
>NW_007260304.1:522383-534779 GCF_000164805.1 Carlito syrichta
TGGCCGGGAGCGGCCACTGCACTCCAGTCTGCGCGACAGAGTGAGACTCCAACTCAAAAATAAATAAATAAAAATAAATTTTAAAAAGGCAAAGACCATCTTCCTTTAACAAATTAAAAATAAATCAGCTTGATTGAATTCCAGATGGCCAAGTGCACCACAGCTGACAAAGATTGGATGCCATGGCCAGGCTCGGTAGCCCAGCCTGTAATCCTTGCACTTTGGTAGGCCAAGGCGAGTGGATTGTCTCAGCCTGCGGGTTCGAGACCAGCTTGGGCAACTTGGTGAGACCTCGTCTCTACAATAAGTCAAAAAAGTTAGCCGGGCATGGTGGTGTATGCCTGTAGTTCCAGCTACTTGGAAGGCTGAAGCAGAAGGATCACCAGTGCCCAGCAGGTTGATGCTGGGGTGGCTGCAAGCATGCCACCGCACTCCAACCTGGGTGACAGAGTGAGACTCCATCTCAAAAAAAAATTGGATGCCGTTTTCCTGGCCATCTTAACCAGGTGGTGGCTCATGTCTATAATCTCAACTACTAGAGATACTGAGGCAGGAGGATCACCTGAGCCCAGTATATACACATACACACACACACAAATGAATGGATCCTTTATCCATTAAAAAAAATAAAAGAAATAAAAACCATTCTTCTGAGAAGGGACCCCATGAGTTTAACCTAAGCGCTACTTTGTATGTAGAGAGAAGGAAGCCATGGTACCCTCTCCCCCCCCCCAAGAAAATTTCACTGGCCAGCTAGGTGCAGTAATCTCAGCAATTTAGGAGATGGAGGCTAGAGAATTGCCTGAGTTCAGTGGTTCGAGATCAGCCTGGGTAACTTGGCAAGACCTTGCCTCTACGATAATTTTTTTAAAAATTAGCTGGGTGTGGTGGTGCATGCCTGTGGTTCCAGCTACTTGGAAGGCTGAGAGGAAAGGATGGCCTGAGCCCAGCAGATCGAAGCTGTGGTGGCCATGAGCATGCTACTGCTCTCCAGCCTGAGCAACAGAGTGAGACTCCGACTCAAAAGAAAAATTCACTGGTCTATGGCAAGATAACACTTCAGCACCATGGACAGAGCTTCCCGGACAAAACTTTCTCCTGGGTTCCCAACCAGTTCTGCCTGAGATCAAAGCCATGTAGAACAAAGATGCCTTCCTACCCCAACCTCGATAGCCCAACCGGCTTCTCCCCGTCGTCCCTTACCTGTCCTGCCAACATCTCATAGAGCAGGACTCCAAAGGACCACCAATCCACAGACTTCCCGTAGGGCTGGTAAGCAATGATCTGGTGGGAGGGCAGAAGGCAGGGAGTCATGATTGGTTCTTCAAGAAGTCCAAGACCCCCTCTGGTCTCACCCTCTGGGAGCTCTGCCCACGTTAAGTGCTTTCAGCATAAGCTCTTTGCACTCTGAACATTTTCGCCAGGGCTCAAATCTTTGGAAAATTTAGGAAACTCATTAAGGTTGCCTACTTAGAACATTTCTTTGGTCTCAAACATAAACACGACCTCAGGGCCAAGGGCCAAGTCCCGCCCACCTGGAATATTTGGGATCCTAGACCCTCCTCTTCAAATGTCAGGTGTGTAGAACTAAAAGTGTCAGAGACCTGAGATTTTTAAACCTGAATGCACATCAGACTCATCTAAGGGGTTGTTTAAAATTTAAAAAAAATATATTTTCAGGATGGGCAGTGCAGTGGCTCATGCCTGTCATCTCAGAACTTTGGGAGGCCACAGTGGGAGGATCACTTGAGCACAGAAGTTTGAGACTAGCCTAGGAAACAGAGAGAATTCATCTCTACCAAAAATTTAAAAAATTTTTTTAAAATAGCTGGGTGTGATGGTGAGACCCTAACTCAAAAAAACAGGCTTTTTAAAAATCAAAATAGTGCCGGGCTCAGTGGCTCAGCCTGTAATCCCGCGCCTTTGGGAGGCTGAGGTGAGTGGATTGCCTGAGCCCGCGGGTTCAAGACCCGCCTGGGCAGTGAGACCTCATCTCTACAATAAATCAAAAGATCAGCTGGGCGTGGTAGCGCATGCCTGTAATTCTGGCTACTCGGAAAGCTGAGGCAGAAGGATCACCAGAGCCCAGCAGGTCGAGGTTGCGGTGGCCAGAAGCGGCCACTGCACTTCAGTCTGGGCGCCAGAGTGAGACTCCAACTCAAAAAAAAAAAAAAATCAAAATAGCACATATAGTCAGGCATGGTGACTCACGCCTGTAATCCCAGCACTTTGGGAGGCGGAGGTGAAAGAATGGCCTGAGCCCAGAGGTTCAAGACTAGCCTGGGCAACATGGCAAGACCTCATCTCTAAAATAAATAAATAAATAGCTGAGCGTGGTGGCATCTATCTGTAGTTCTAGCTACTTGGAAGGCTGAAGCGGAAGGATCGCCTGGCCCAGCAGGTCGAGACTGCGATGGCCTGAGCGTGCCACTGCACTCCAGCCTGGGCGACAGAGTGAGACTCCAACTCAAAAAACAAATAGCACTTATGCCCCCCAAATTTGTATAACTATAAGCATATCGATTTAAAACAAAACAAAAAAACCCTAAATGTTCCAGTTGTGAAGAATTCCAGGCCAGGTTCGGTTGCTCAACCTGTAATTCCAGTACTTTGGGAGGCCAAGGCGAGTGGATTGGCTGAGTCTGCAGGTTTGAGACCCACCTGGGCAACTTGACAAGACCTCCTCTCTACAATAAATCAAAAAGTAGCCGGGCATGGTAGCCTGTAGTTCTGGCTACTTGGAAGGCTGAGGCAGAAGGATCGCTGGAGCCCAGCAGGTCAAGACTGTGGTGGCTGGGAGTATGCCACTGCACTCCAGTCTGGGTGACAGAGTGAGACTCCAACTCAAAAAAAAAAAAAAAATGTGTATACATTTTTTGGCACTCTGTATATATACAATAGTGCTGGGGTCTCACTACATTGCCTGGCTGGTCTTGAAATCCTGGGCTCAAGTGATCCTCCTGCCTCAGCCACCCAAAGTGCTGGGATGACAGGTAGGAGCCTCCGTGCCCAGGCAATATGCACATGTTTTCAGTCTTCCACAGGTGATTCTGATTACCAGCCAGGCTTTGTGGCCCCCAACATCGATCACTTGGGCACTAGAACTGATCACCTGGAAAGATCAAGGGGCAGCTCCTCAATCCCAACCCCCTCCCCAAACTAGAAAGGTCAGGTGTCTGCCCTATCCACGTATCCATTCTTTCAGAACATCAGTGCTGCCCCCTTAATAAAAGCAAAGCCATGCCCCTCCCACTTAAAATCCTCAGGGAGCCGGTTTGGTGGCTCAGCCTGTAATCCCGCATCTTGGGAGGCTGAGGTGAGTGCATTGCCTGAGCCCGCGGGTTCAAGACCCGCCTGGGCAACTTGGCAAGACCTCATCTCTACAATAAATCAAAAATTAGCTGGGCGTGGTAGCGTGCGCCTGTAGTTTCAGCTACTTGGAAGGCTGGGGTGGAAGGATTGCCGGAGCCCAGCAGGCGAGGCTGCAGTGGCCAAGGGCGGCCACTGCACTCCAGTCTGGGCAACAGAGTGAGACTCCAACTCAAAAAATAAATAAAAATAAAAAATAAAAATATAAAATCCTCAGGGATGGCATCTGCTCTCCCAAGACTCTTGGAGATCTGATCCTGCCCTCTCCGAATATCCAACACATAGCTGGGCACTGTGGTTCATGCCTGTCATCCCAGCACTGTGGGAGGCCAAGGCGGGAGGATCACAAGAGCCCAGAAGTTGGAGACCAGCCTGGGCAGCACAGCAAGACACCTGTCTCTACAAAAAGATATTTAAAAAATTAGCTGGGCATGGTGGTGCATGCCTGTAGTTCCAGCTACTCAGGAGGCTGAGGCGGGAGGATCTCCTGAGTCCAGAAGGTTGAGGCTGTGTTGAGCCATGATCGTGCCACTGCACTCCAGCCTGGGCAACGGAGTGAGATGCCAACTCAAAGAAAAAAATGTTCACCACAGGCCAGCCCACTTAGATCAGAGACCCATGTACAATACTTAAGAAATGCACTTCTGTCCACCTGAATATATCAGGGCACGCCCTATCCCATCAGAATATCGAGGGGACATCCTTAGCATGTTGGAGTTCTCGGGGGCAGGCCACCCCCACTCAGAGCCCACCAGAAATAGTCTCCACTTTCCTAGAATGGCCAGGAACTGACCCTACTCAATATTCCCAGAAGCTGGCCCCCTCAGAACATTCACCCACAGGGGCCACCCACGTAACTATTTAAAGACCCAGCTCTGCCCACTCTAAACGCTCAGTGCACAAGCTCACCTGCACTGGACGCTGGTGGGAGGACTCACTGGGCAGGAACGCCCCCAACCCCTGATAAGGCCCCGGGCCAGGCCTCCCCCAGGATGAAGAGTAGACAGTCAGCCACGCCCACTGAGAGATCTCAGAGGCACGCCCTAAGCAGCAGAGTTTGGGGGGTTACCTCGGGGGCTATGTAGTCCGGGGTCCCGCAGAAAGTGCGGGTCGTCGTCCCTGGGAAGACGTTCTCCTTACACATGCCAAAGTCAGTGATCTTGATGTGACCCTCAGCATCCAGCATCACATTGTCCAGTTTTAGGTCCCTGGGGGGATTGGGGGCAGGGGGGAATCGAAAGGAGGGTTGAGTTCAGCAGGCTGGTGCCGCATGTTCAAATCCCTCCCAGAATGCACCTCAAATTCATCTCTCCCTGTATGCACATCAGACTCACTCAAAGGCCTGGGAGGCCGGGTGTGGTGGCTCACGCCTGTAATCCCAGCGTTTTGGGAGGCTGGGGTGGGAGGATCGCGTGAGCCCAGGAGTTCAAGACCAGCCTGGGCAACATAGCGAGACCCAGTCTCTACAAATAAATAAATAAATTAGCCAGGTGTGGTGGCACGTGCCAGGAGTCCGAGTTATTCAGGAGGCTAAAGCAGAAGGATTATCTGAGCCCAGGAGGTTGAGGCTGAGGTGAGTCTGAGTAGCAGAGTGAGAGCCTGACTCAAAAAAATATAAAAGAAGAAAGGTCTGGGACTGCTCACCTGTAGATGATGCCCTGGTTGTGAAGGAAGAAGAGGCCGATGGCGATTTCTGCCGCATAGAACCTGAAGAAGCAGGTGGGAAGTCAGGAGGCCCATGGCTGGACCCGCCCCTGTCCCAGCCCTTCTCTCTTGACTGAGACTTACGCTGCATGAGGCTCCTTAAACTTGCCCAGCTGCTGAATGTGGTACATCAAGTCTCCCCCGGTGACATACTCCATCACGAAATACAGGCGATCCTGGGGAGGTGTGGGTGGGCTTAGAGGCAGGGGCACTCGGGACGAACATGCAGGGCTCTGGCTCCATTCAACTGGCAATCCAAAGCACCTGGCCACACTAGCTCCCTAGGGACTCTCAACCATCAGCTACTCCAGCCCGCTTTCTCTGAATTGAAGATTGAGGCCTACACCATTCACTGGAAATCTGGGGATGCCAAAACCTCTTTCACACACACATGCAATTTTGGCCACCTATTAGGAACCAAAGTTATTCAAGCCTCACCTGCCATTCATTTTTTTTTTTAATCTAGGAAGCTGACCACGCTCATTCAGAGCCCCTGGAAGTAGAGACATGCCCTCTCAAAACCTTGTAAATTATGACTCCTTACTCCATGCTGACATATCAGGGAAATGCCTCTTTTCTGACACGTCCTTCAATCAGAATCTGAAAATGATGACCTTCACACTCAGTGCCTAATTCTGGGCACGCCCACTAAGAAGGCATTCTTTTCCACTGTATCCCTTTAGCTCAAAAATCCAGATGCTGGCCACACCCTAACTCCAGACCAAGCTCACCGGGAAAAAAGGCATTTTGGCCCCATGGGGGTGGGGAGGGAGCCCACCCATCTGGCCACGCCCCCAGAGCGCCTGCACTTGACCACACCCACTCAGGGTTCCACACCCACTCGGGGACCCCACCCATCGGGCTATGCCTCAGAGCACCTGCAGTTGGCCATGCCCACTTGGGAGCCCTACTAATCTGGCCACGCCCCCAGAATACCTGCCTTTGACCATGCCCACTCAGGGTTCCACTACCTAGCCAAGCCCCAGGGCTCCTGCATTCTGGCTGTGCCTATCCAGGATTCCATCCACCAGACTACACCCCCAGAGTGCCTTCATTCTATCATGCCCATTCAGGCGTCTATTAACTCGCCACGCCCCAGAGGGCCAGTATTTGGCCACACCCACTCGGGGGCAGCACCCATCTGGACTTGCCCCCAGAGCGCCTGCATTCTGGCGATGCCCGCTCAGCTTTCCATGCACCTGGCTATGCCCCTAGAGCGCCTGCATCTGGCCACGCCCACGGGGCGGGACCCGGTCATCTGGCCATGCTCCCAGAGCGCCTGCATTTGGCCACGCCCACTCTGGGCCACACCCCCCCAGCTACGCCCATGCTGGCCACGCCCCCAGAGCGACTGCATTCTGGCGATGCCCACTCAGGGTTCCATTGCCTCACCACACTCCTAGAGCGCCTACATTTGGCCACGCCCACGTGTGGGGGGCCCAGCCATCTGGCCACTCCCCCAGAGCACCTGCACTTAACCACGCCAACCGAGGACCCTATCCGCCTGATACGCCCACTGAGAGACCACGGGTTATTTTGCCTTGCCCTAAACTCAGAATCCCAAAGCAGGTACCCAGGCCATCCAGAAGGGGATGAGGCAGAGTTCCGGAGACAGCCTCCGCCCCCTCCTTCCTTACCGGGGTCTGGAAGGTGGAGTGGAGCTGGGTCAGGAAGTGGGGCCGACCACCAGGACCTCGGCCCCCCAGCGCCAGCACGCGTTTCTCCACCAGGGTGCAGTCCACGTCGTCATCCTGGACGATCACGTCCTTTTTCAGGATCTTGATGGCATAGAGCTCATCGGAGCCCCTGCGCTCAGCCAGCATCACCTGTGGACACAGGTCCAAAGGGGCCAATCCATTTGAGAACCCAGTGACACAGGACCTGCTCCCTCTCCCTCAGGGATACAGAGAAAAAGGACCCCAGGCCTTTCCTTCCTTCCTCAAGGGACTGGGTGTCCTGCCTTGCCGCCCACCCCCTCAGGAAATGTCCCCATCTTTAAACCTCTCTGCACCAGAAACCAAGAGGCCCAATCTAACCCTATTAGGGGATGCAGAGGGTCCACTTCCTTCCTAAGGACCAGAAATCTGATCTCCCCATAGACATCCTCCCCTTCCCCACAGAGGCCCAGGAATCCAACCTTCCCAAAACTGCCTTTTCCTAGAACCATGAGGAAGCTGAAGTCCGAGATGTGCAGGCGTCCGGGGCTGGCCCCGAAGAAGCAGCGTTTGGAGTCGGTGGGACTAGGGGAAGGGGAGGGAATAGGAGAGGAAGAGGGACCCATCCGCACCCGCTGTGAGAAAGGGAAGACAGACACAGAGTTAGTCAGATCCCACACAGGGATGGGAAGACATCCCCAAGAGAGACAAAAGGGATGGGAGAGACAGAGACAAAAATGGTCACCCTCCCACTTTGTCTTTGGCTTACTTAGTTTTCTTTGCCTCCACATAGCCTGGAGGGTTTATTTACTACTTGGCTAACTCTTAGCAAGCTTACTATATGCCATCTCCAGAAAACCCTGCCATTATCCCCATCTTATAAAGACGTTAAGTAGCTTGCCCAAAGTCACACAGAAGGTAAACAGCAGAGCCAGAAATCATACCCAAGCAGTTCAGCTCTAGAGTTCTGTTGTTCTCCGCCTCTAAGCCAGAATCCCCTAGAAGATTTGGCAAAACAGGGCTGGGCGCAGTGGCTCATGCCTGTAATAATTCCAGCACTTTGGCTGAAGTGGGAGGATCACTTGAGGCCAGGAGTTCGAGACCAGCCTGGGCAACATAGTGAGACTTCATCTTCACAAAAAAAATTTTTTAAAATTAGTCGAGCATGGTGGTACAAGGCTGTAGTCCCAGCTGAGGTGGGAGGATCACTTGAACCCAGGAGTCAGAGGCTGCATGAGCTGTGAGCCTATCACTGTACTTCAGTTTGGGTGGCAGAGTTAGACCTCGACTCAAATAATAATAATAATAATAATAATAATAATAACAACAACAAGAGCTGGGCATAGTGGCTCACGTCTGTATTCTAGTACTTTGGGAGGTGAGGTGAGGATTGCCTGAGTCCACAGGTTTGAGACCAGCCTGGGCAATGTGGCAAGATCTCGTCTCTACAGTAAATCAAAAAATTAGCCAGGTGTGGTGGCACACGTCTGTAGTTTCAGCTACTTGGAAGGCTGACACAGAAGAATCATCTGAGTCCAGCAGGTCAAGGCTGCGGTGGCCATGAGTATGCCTGGGCGTCAGAGTAAGACTCAACTCAAAAAAAAAAACAATAACAACAACAAAAAAGATTTGGCAAAACAGATTGCTGGGTCCCACTCCCAGCTTTTCTAATTCTGTAAATCGGGTGGGACCTGAGAACTTGTGTCTCTAAAAAGTTCCCAGGTAACACTGCTGCTGCCAACCTGGGGACCTCCCTCAGTTTCAAGCCAGGGTACCTTCTCTGCCTTTTCCTGTGTTGGCCCTCAGGAGGGGGGCCCGTGACTGAACTACCATAATGGCTTCCACGCCATCCCTCTCTGAGGACCGCTGCCCTTTCTAATGCTTCCTCTCCTCAGCAGGCAGAGGGACCAATTTAAAAATAAATAAACCAGGTCACGGCTCCCCTATGCTTGTAAATCCTTTAACTGCTTCTCTCTGTGGTGAGATTTCCTTCCATGTGACTTGCAAAGCCAGCCTCTGACTGACCCTGCAGGTATCTCTTCTCTCTCCCCATCCGTCCATGGTCCAGCCTTCCCGACTTCTTTCCCAGCTCAGGGCCCAGCTCTCTCCTTCCCTTCCCTCCCTGTTACCTCCCAAGCATCCTTTAGACCTTGACTCTAGCCTCACTTCCCAGAAGCTTCTCCTGACTTTTTTTTTTTTTTTAACTGGGTCAGTTGTCTCCCTCACGACCCGTTGCCACCATGGACAGCGCCTCGGTGGCACCTGTCTTGGTAATTTACACCTATCTGTGTGACTATCTGCTTGTCGCCTGTGAGGTCCCTACAGCAGGGGACTGTTAGGTACTCCAAGACAGTGATAGTGCCAGGATATAGCAGGAGCCCGATAAGTATTTATCAACGACGCAATCTTGTGCAGAAGAGCAGTCTGCCTGGACTCAAACCCCAGCTCTGCCTCTTGGTGGGATATTTCCATCGCTTCATCTCCAAAGCAGGGATAATAAGGACTATCTCTCACCTGCACAAGCTGTGAAAATGTCTACACTAACGAATGCAAAGTTCTTAGAATTGTGCCTGGAACCTAATAAAGACTGTTTGTGGCTGGGCATGGTGGCTCACACCTGTAATCCCAGCACTTTGGGAGCCCAAGGTGAAAGGATTGCCTGAGCCCAGGAATTTGAAACCAGTCTGGGCAATATAATGATACCTCGTCTCTAAAAAAAACCCTGAAACTTAAGAAGACTATATTTGCCACATTGTTACTCCCAGTACCCGCCCTCCAGGGTCTGACACTTTGTAGGTGCTCACTGGTAATATTTACTGGCACCTGCTAAACCGTGGGAGACAGCTGTGAACAATGACAGGGACACACGCCATCCCCAACGTCCTGCCTCCAGGCCTGTGCCCACCATCTGCTGGGTCTCCCTAGACTAAACCCCTTTATGTAAAATGCACAGGAGATTATTCCTGCTGATCTCAAAAGACTCCACCTCTCTCGGCCAGAATTTCCTTCTGCAGTCATTCTTGTCTCCAGCAAAGCTCATTCTCAAACTAGTAATTACATAAAAGAACCACCGGAGTTTATCTGATGTGCAGACATTTAAGCCATCAGAGAGATTCTCACGTAGTAGTGCTGCAGAGAAGCTGGGGAAATAGGTTTTTTGTTTTGTTTATTTTTTGGCAGAGTTTCACTTTGTTATCCAGGCTGTGCAGGGCCACCATCATGACTTACCCCAGCCTCGACACACTGGGCTCAGGTGATCCTCCTGCCTCAGCCTCCAGAGTAGCTGGGACTACAGGCAAGTGCCACCATGCCTAGGTAATTTTTTTATTTTTTTTTTGTAGAAATGAAGTCTTATGATGTTGCCCAGGCTGGTCTTGAACTCCTGGGCTTAAGCAATCCTCCAAGGGTGGCCTCCCAAGTGCTGGGATTGCAGGTGTGAAGGAACCACCATGTCCGGCCTTTCTGTCCTCCTTAATGTTTCTTCTTCTTTGTATTAGTTATCACCTTCTAATATATCATCATATGCTTATTTATTTGATTTTATGTCTTCCTCTGAGAGGAAGTTTCCCCATGGGGAGAGATTTTTTTCCTGTCCATTCCCTGTTGTCTATATTATAATCTCCAGTGAGTAGAACCATTCCTTGCACACAGGTGCTCAACCAGGTGTGCTTTGAAAGAGTAAATGAGCCCGGCGTGGTGGCTCACACCTGTAATCCCAGCACTTTGGGATGTGGAGGTGAGAGGATTGCCTGAGCCCAGAGGTTTGAGACCAGCCCGGGCAACTTGGTGAGACCTCGTCTCTACAATAAATGAAAGAATTATAGCTAGGCGTGGTGGCACATGCCTTTAGTCCCAGCTACTTGGAAAGCTGAGGTGGAAGGATAGCCGGAGCCCAGCAGGTCGAGGCTGCGGTGGCCAGGAGCATGTCACTGCACTCCAGTCTGGGTGACAGAGTGAGACTCCAACTCAAAAAAAAAAAAAAGAAAGAAAGAAAAAAGAAAAGAAAGAACGAGTGAATGAGATAGAGAGCATTACTTCCTTCTGCCTGGAAATCTGGTCTCCCTCTCCTTTATCTGTGAAATCCTCCCCTTCAGCCAGGTCTCAGGTCTCCAGGAAGCTTTCTCTGACTCAGGCTGTGCCGGGACTCCCTCATGCCTGAGGCTATCTCCATGACCAAAAGCTTTCCTTCTTGCAAATGTCTCCATCTGTCACTTTCTCCAGCCCTAGGAGAGGAACTCCCCCAGAGAATGACCTGGTTCTACTCCCACAACAGGGCCTGGCCATGATACCTCAGAAAGCAGTACTCGATGAGTGAAAGAGAGAGAAAGGTCACAGTGATTGATAGATTTAGAAAAAACAAAAAAAAACCTCAAGGATCAATTCAGGTGTCACCTCCTCTGGGAAGTCCTCCCTGACAACACTCCCCCAGGCTGGGTGAATGCTTCCTCTGGGCTTCTTGAGTGCCCTGGGCTACCTCTAATTTAGGACATATTCCTGTATTTTAAGGATCTGTGACTGTGTCCCTACCTTGGGGAGTTGCTTGAGGGTCAGATTCACCTCTGGATTCTAGGATTATTCAGCAGGCACAGGACAGACCTGGCACAAAGTGTGCACTCAAATGTAGAATTAAAGGCAGAAATCAGAGGAGGGACAAGTGGAAATGGTGGAAGGAGAGGGAGGGAGGGAGGGGGAGAGAGAGAGGGAGAAAGAGAGAGAAGAGAGAAGGGGAGTGGAAGGAGGGAGGGAAGAAGAGAGAGAGAGGGAGAAGGGGGATGAAGAAGGGAGGGAGAGAGAGGACAGGAGAGGAGAGGAAGAGAGGGAGAGAAAGAGAGAGGCAAAAGAGAGAACAGAAGAGGAAAAGGAGGGAGGGTGGAAGAGGGAGGGAAGAGAGGGAGAGGGCAAGAGAGAAAGAGGAGGGGAGAGGAAGGAGAAAGGAAGGAAGAGGGAGAGAGGGAGAGGGAGAAAGAGAAGGGGGATGAAAGGGAGCAAGCAAGAAGAGGGAAGAGGAAGAAGGGAGGAAGGGAGAGGGAGCAAGGAAGCCAGGTAGAGAGGGAGAGGGAAACAGAGAGAGAGAGAGAGCTCTCAGCTTTACTCACCTCATACAATTCCAGAGGATAGTTACAAGCCTGAGGGAGAAGAAAACCAGAGTTGGGATCCCAGGAGAGTTACAGGATTGCCTTAGAGCAAGGGCTAGTGGCCCCTAATGCCTTCAAGTCATGGGGATGGACGTGAACTACAATTCCTATCAGACCTTGCGACTAGAGTCCCCTAGAAAAGCAGAGGCAGGAACCCCAAGGCCTTCTGGGAATTGTAGTCCCGGGGCCCACAGGTTCCCCGAGGGTGGAGGGAAGGGCCAGCTCTGAACTGCGGGAGGCTGGGCTGGGCTCCCGTGGGGAAGCCGGGGTCTGGGTACCTCAAACTTCTGGAGGAGGCTGCAGTTGTCAGCATCAGCCACCGGCACATTGTAATATTCGCCCTCCTCCTGGTTCAGTAACTTGTACCTGACATACAGACGGAGACGGGAGGGGGAATTGTAGGGCGGGAGACGGGGCACCCATGGGAGAGGCAGAGACATTCGAAGGGAGGAAACAGACACGGAGAGACGACACAGAGATGGAGAGAGAGTAAGCGTAAGATAAGGAGAGAGGAAGGGGGAAGGGGGGAGAAA
>NW_007260304.1:535002-536804 GCF_000164805.1 Carlito syrichta
GTGGGGGGGAGAGAGAGAGAGAGAGATTGAGAGATGAGAGATGTGCTGGGGAGGCAGAGGGAAAGATGGCGGCCAGAGAAGAGAGACCACACACAGACGGTGGTGGTGAGCCCAGGTCCCTGCCCAGCCCTAGCGCCGCGTCTCACCAGCCGTCCACTGGCGCCTTGAGCAGTTCCGAGACGCCAAAGGACATGGCACCCATGAAGTCATTGCGGGAAGTCCGGTCCCAGTCCCACACCTCCACGCTGAGCCGGCGCTCCACGTCCCCTGGCTTCAGGTTGCTGCGGGAAGGTGGGGCGCCTGGAGTGAGGGGCTGAGCTCATGGCGCCCCTCCCTTTCCCACCCTTGAGTTGAGGGTGGGCTAGGGTCTCTTTCCTGCTGTGTCTGTTTCCTACCTCTAACCCTCCTGAAGGTTGTCCCCCCCCCCCATCGTGGCTTTGGGCCTTGGAGACACCTAGACAGTTCTTTCTAGCCTCGTCCCATTCTCCTACACCCTTGGCCCCTTCCCATGCCTGTCGCCTGGCCTTTCTCTCCAGATCTCTCTCTCACTCTGAGTCTTCTTTGCCCCTCTCCCTCTCCTCTCTCTGCATCTCTGTCTCCATCTTTCTGTCAACGGGTGTGTCTTTCTCTGACTTCTCCCTTCACTTTTGTTCTGTGTCTCTCTTTGGGTTTGTGCCTCTTCTGAGACCCCTTGCTCTCTCTCTCTCTCTCTCTCTCTCTCTCTCTCTCTCTCTCTCTCTCTCTCTCTCTCCCCTCTGCCTCACTCTAAAATGGGGGACTTCGATGGAGACTAATGCACAGAGACCTGTGTCTCTCAGCTTTTCTCCATCCTTCTTCCTCAACCACTTGATTCCTTCCTCCCATCATCTTCTTCTATCCTTTTCTGGGTTCCCTCTTTGCTCACACCTCCTATCGACTGCTCTCTGGGGTCTCAGATAATTCTCTGCAACTTATCATAGCCTCCCTTGCACCCCAGGCTCACAACACAAAGGTCTCGTTCCACACAGGGTTTAGCGTGGCTTTCACCGTCCGGGTCTTCTGTTTTGTCAGGTTCCGAGGGTCCGGGATGAGCTTCAGTTTCACATAGGGATCAGACAGACCATTGGGGTCCATTGGAATGAGGTTACGGGCCTCTCCAACTGAAGGGGGAGGGGAGGGAAGGTGTCCTGTGTTAGAGACCCAGGAGGGGGCTCCCAGCCTTCCTTAGCACTCAAGAATTCCAAATCCTCGGTCTCCTTACTCATGACCTCCTACCGCCCCCCACGTACCCCCAGGTACTCAGAAGGCGGGGCATACAGCCCTTTCCCCACCCAGTGACCCAGAAACCCGATCCAGAGCCCTGTCCTCTGTTAGGACCCAGAGTTTGGACCCTGGCCATACCACCACTAGTAAACCACAACCTCCCTCAGAACCAGATCCTCCCGGAAAGGCCTTAAGAGGCGCTGAAAGTTGCAAGCGGCAAGGCTGGGGGCGGGGCTTCGAGTCAGAAAAGGGGCGTGTGCCGGGGCGGTGCTCCGCCTTTGGAGGCGGGGTCAGGAGTGAGAGCGTCGCCTCTGAGAGGGGCGTGGCCCAGTCCAGGGACGGGGCCAACAGCCGTGAATTCGGGGAGAGTAGGGGCGGGGCCAGTCGAAAGGGGCGGGGCCTCACCGGTAATGTGGATCTCATCCGCGGTCGGAGCCCGGATTTCCAGTTGCAGGCGCCCGCGGCGCTCCGTGTGGTCCACGCCGCACAGAGAGGGCACGCTGCGCACACAGCGCCGGTGAACGTTCATCTCGCAGCCTGGGGGCACACAGCGGGGGAGG
>NW_007260304.1:536877-537444 GCF_000164805.1 Carlito syrichta
CAGGCACAGGCCATCATGCTCAGTAATTTTTTTTTTTAATTTATTATAGAGACGAGGTATCAGCAAGTTGCCAGGGCTAGTCTCAAACCCCTGGGTTCAAGCAATCCTCTCATCTATGCCTCCCAAAGTGCTGGGATTACAGGTTTGAGCCACCGAGCCAGGCCAGCCCTGAATTTAAATAAGAGCTAACCACTCTCCAGCTGTATGACTCTAGGCAAATTCGTTCTCAATTTTTAACCTCAGCGTCCTCCTCTATCAAGCGTAAATAAACAATCTATATCTTGAAGCAATGCTAAACTTCCAAAGTGCAAGTAAGCATGAATTTAGGACATTAGCAAAGCAGCTCTTCCTCCAGCCACCCCCAACCCCAGGTTGTCTGAGTGCTAAATAATTGAATATTTGCTTTTTCTTTTCTTTTCTTTTTTTGAGTTGGAGTCTGAGTGCTAAATAATTGAATATTTGCTTTTTCTTTTCTTTTCTTTTTTTGAGTTGGAGTCTCACTCTGCACCCAGACTGGAGTGCAGTGGTCGCTTCCGGCCACCGCAGCCTCGACCTGCTGGGCTCTGG
>NW_007260304.1:537464-539160 GCF_000164805.1 Carlito syrichta
TCGCCGAGCTGGCTCTGGCTGCAGCGGCCCTGGCGACACTCACAGGAGCACTTCATGCCCTGGTGAACCAGCCCGTAGAGCAGGGAGCCACAGTGGTCGCAGAAGGTGGGGCTGCTGTAGCTGTGCAGGCGGAACTTGTGCTTGTTCCGGGGGTCCTGGGGACAGAGAAGCGTTGCTTGGGGGGCGTGGGAGGAGGGTCCTGAAGCCCACTGTAACGCCTCCTGCCTGCCCCCTCCGTCTCCTGCAGCTCCGTCTCCCTCCCTCACTCTGCCTACAAATATTTACTGAGCACCTACTGTGTGCCAGTCACTCTTCTGGGTGTGAGGACCCAGCACTGAATAAATCAAATCAAAAACTCGTTGTTGCTGGGTGCTGTGGCTCACGCCTGACATCCCAGCACTTTGGGAGGCAGAGATGAGAAGATTGCCTAAGTCCAAGGGTTCGAGACCAGCCTGGGCAACTTGGCGAGACATCGTCTCTACAATAAATAAAAAAAATTAGCCATGTGTGGTGGTGCATGTCTGTGGTTCTGGACTTGGAAGTCTGAGGCGGAAGGATTGCCTGAGCCCAGCAGGTCGAGGCTGCGGTGGCCGTGAGTGTGCACTGCTCTCTAGTCTGGATGACAGAGTGAGACTCAAAAAAAAACCTCCAAACCCCAAAACAACTTGTTGCCTAATGGAGTTTACTTTCTTTTCTTTTCTTTTCTTTTTGAGTCGGGGTCTCACTGTCATCCAGCCTGGAGTGCAGTGGCACAATCACAGTTCACCACACCACCCCCGCCCCCAACTTCTGGACTCAAACGATCTTTCTGCTTCAGCCTCCCATATAACTGGGGAACTACAGGGGTACACGACCACGCCCAACCTTTTTTTTTTTCTTGAGCCAAGGTCTCACTATGTTGCCCAGGCTTGTTTCAAACTCCTGTACTCAAGCAATCCTCCCACTTGGGTCTCCCAAAATGCTGGGATTACAGCCACCGCGCCTGGCAAAACATATAACTTGATGAATGGACAGAGGTGCGCTGGAGAAAAACGAAGCATTGACGACAAACACCAGAAGCTGGGACATTAAAATGTGAAATACAGTAGTCAAGGAAGGCTTCACTGACAAGGTGATATCTGGGCACCACATGAAGGGGGTGGGGGCTTCCAACATCCCATCATTCCCACTCCCCCCAACTTCCACAAGTTTTTGAGGTTGTGTGGGCCACTCTGAAGCCCAGATCATTCACTGGCAGCTTCTGTCAATGCCTGTCTGCTGTATGGTCTGCCTTCTCGGAGCCCCAGGAAGGATGGAGAATATGACCCCTTGGTTAAAACAGGCACCCGGGAGTCCTACAGGAAAGAATGAGTGTAAAATCCACAGCTGGTAGCTGGGTGTGGTAGCGTGTGCCTGTAGTTCCAGCTACTTGGAAGGCTAAGGCGGAAGGATTACCGGAACCCAGCAGGTCGAGGCTGCGGTGGCCGGGAGCTGCCACTGCACTCCAGTCTGGGCGACAGAGTGACTTCAACTCAAAAAAAAAAAAAAAAAAAAAAGCCAGGCTTGGTGGCTCAGACTGTAAACCTGTGTTTTGGGAGGCTGAGGTAAGTGGATTGCCTGAGCCCGAGGGTTCGAGACCCACCCGGGCAACTTGGTGAGACCTCATCTCTACAATAAATCAAAAATTAGCCAGGCATGGTAGCGCACACCTGTAGTC
>NW_007260304.1:539180-544817 GCF_000164805.1 Carlito syrichta
AAAAAAAAAAAAAAAAAAAAAAAATTCCACAGCTGGGCCTATCGCACTAGATGTGCTCAATCCTGTTAAGCTTACTGCTGTTATTATTGCTGTGCTTGTTATTAGTGATTTTATTGCAATTGTCACATAGCCCTAAATTTTATTTTATTTTATTTTTTTTTTGAGTCACTTGCCCAGGCTGGAGTGCAGTGGCACGCTCATGGCCACCCCAGCATCGACCCACTGAGCTCAGGTGATCCTTTCACCTCACCCTTCCAAGTAGCCAGAACTACAGGCACAGGCCATCATGCTCAGCTAATTTTTTTTTTAATTTATTATAGAGACGAGGTATCACCAAGTTGCCAGGGCTAGTCTCAAACCCCTGGGTTCAAGCAATCCTCTCATCTCTGCCTCCCAAAGTGCTGGGATTACAGGTTTGAGCCACCGAGCCAGGCCAGCCCTGAATTTTAAATAAGAGCTAACCACTCTCCAGCTGTATGACTCTAGGCAAATTCGTTCTCAATTTTTAACCTCAGCGTCCTCCTCTATCAAGCGTAAATAAACAATCTATATCTTGAAGCAATGCTAAACTTCCAAAGTGCAAGTAAGCATGAATTTAGGACATTAGCAAAGCAGCTCTTCCTCCAGCCACCCCCAACCCCAGGTTGTCTGAGTGCTAAATAATTGAATATTTGCTTTTTCTTTTCTTTTCTTTTTTTGAGTTGGAGTCTCACTCTGCACCCAGACTGGAGTGCAGTGGTCGCTTCCGGCCACCGCAGCCTCGACCTGCTGGGCTCTGGCGATCCTTCCGCCCCAGCCTTCCAAGTAGCCGGAATTACAGGCATGCGCTACCACGCCCGGCTGATTTTTTTTTTTTTTTTTTTTTGATTTATTGTAGAGACGAGGTCTCGCTGCCCAGGCAGGTCTCGAACCCGCGGGCTCAGGCAATCCACTCACCTCAGCCTCCCAAAGGCGCGGGAATACAAGCTGAGCCACCGAGCCCGGCTGCCTTTTCTTTTCTTTAAATTTTTTAGTCAGGGTCTCATTCTTTCACCCAGGCTGAAGTGCGATGGCATGATCACAGCTCACTGCAGCCTCGATCTGAACTCAAGTGATCCTCTTGCCTCAGCCTCCTGAATAGCTGGGACTACAGGCACGCACTGCCATGCACCGCTAATTTATTTTATTTTATTTTTTGTAAAGACGAGATCATGCTATGTTGCTCAAACTGCTTGGTTCAAGCAATCCTCCTGCTTCAGCCTCCCAAAGTGTTGGGATTCCAGGCGTGAGCCACTGTGCCTGGTTGGCAGTTGCCTTTTTCTAAGAATGCATGGAAAGCTTTGTCATAGGATGAAAATTTAGGACATCCTTGGACTTTATTTCAGTGGGGTTTCTATTTTGAATACATATTTGGGTGAGGGAGGGTGCTGACAGTTGCCAGGATCCCTTTCAATGCACTGAGCCTCTGAAGATCTGCAGCTGACCCTAACTCAAAGGGTTCCTGCCGCACTAAATAAGATTCTGTGTGTGATGGCCCTCTGCAGGGAGCCTGGCACGCAAGTCGTCCACAGAGGCTGTTGTTATTATTCTCAAAGTCAGAGACACTATTTAAAAAGGAGGCAGCACTGAGGCTTTGGCCACATAGATCAGAGTCTAAATCTTTTTTTTATTTTCCCCCTGAGCCAGAGTCTCACTTGTCACCCAGGCTGGGGGGATGTGGCACAATCATGGCTCACCACAGCCTCCACCTCAGCCTCACGTGCCACCATGCCCAGGCTGCTAATTTCTTGATTTTGGTTTTTGCTTTTGAGTTGGAGTCTCACTCTGTCACCCAGGCTGGAGGGCAGTGGCATGCTCCCGGCCACTGCAGCCTTGACCTTCTGGGCTCAGGCGATCCTTCCACCTCAGTCTTCCAAGTAGCTGGAACTACAGGGACGCGCCACCATGCCTGGTTAATTTTTTGATTTATTGTAGAGATGAGGTCTTGCCAAGTTGCCCAGCCTGGTCTCAAACCCAGGGGCTCAGGCAATCCCCTCACCTTGGCCTCCCAAAATGCTGTGATTATAGGCAAGATCCACCATGCCCAGCCTATTTTTTGATTTTTGTAGAGATGGGGTCTGGCCTCAAACAATCCTCCCACCCCAGCCTCCTCAAATGCTGGAATTACAGGCATGAGCTACCATGCCAGGCCCAATAATAATAGTTTTAACAGTAATAAATAATATTTTGGGGCCAGGCGCGGTGGCTCAGCCTGTAGTCCCAGCTCTTTGGGAGGCTAGGGTGAGAGGATTGCCTGAGCCCAGGGGTTAGAGACCAGCCTGGGCAACATGGTGAGACCTCGTCTCTACACTAAATAATAAAATCTAGCTGGGCATGGTGGTGTGCATCTGTAGTTCCAGCTACTTGGAAGGCTGACATGGAAGGAGCACCTGAGCCCAGTAGGTTGAGGCTGTGGTGGCCATGAGCATGCCCCTACACTCCAACCTGGGCAACAAGTGAGACTCCAATTCAAAATAATAATAATAATTATTATTATTATAAGTATTACTATTATTATATTGGCTTTTGCATTAATAATGTGCTAATGCCATTCTAAGTGTCTGACTCATTGAATCCTCATACAATCCTATAGGTGGGCGCAGTTATCACCCAGCGTTACAGATGAGGAACTCAAGAAGTCTAGAAAGGTAAATGATGTCCAGAAAGATCACAGAACCTGGCAGTGGTGGAGCTGAGATTCAAGCCCAGGTCTTTTGGCTCCAAAGTTTCTGCTCAACAGGAACAGGAAAAACACCTATCCCAGGCTTATATCCAATCCATACTACACACAGGACACTGGGCGAGAGCACGCAGAAAGCACTGGGTAGATCAAAGTTGGGGTGGTGGATGACATGTGGGTGCAGGTAGACAGCGGTGCTCAATATGTGTTCTACAAAGTCGCTGCAGGTAGACTTCAACTGAGAAGCTGGCAACATGCCCCATGGACTTCTGTGAATCTCTCTCTGTCTCTCTTGCTCTCTCTTTCTCTCTCTCTCTCTCTCTCTCTCTCTCTGCCTCTTTTTCCATCCGCACATCATAAAACAGTCTCCAACCTTGTGCTAAACCAAAACTCTCAACCCACTTGACTTCACTGAACTGTTACAACAAGCCTGTTACTGGGTGTGGTGGCTCACACCCATGATCCCAGCACTTTGGGAGGCAGAGGCAGAAGGACTGCTTAGGCTCAGGAGTTCAAGACCAGCCTGAACAACTTGGCAAGACCCCAATCTCTCCAACACATCAAAAAATTAGCTGGGTGTGGTGGCACGTGCCTGTAGTCCCAGCTACTGGGAGGCTGAGGCAAGAGGATCGCCTGAGCTCAACAGGTTGAGGTTGTAGTGAGCCGTGAGTGTGCCACCGTACTCCAGCCTGGGTGAAAGAGTGAGACTCTGACTCAAAACAAACAAACAAACAAACAACCACACACACAAAACACAAAACCAAGTCTGTCTAGATGTGTGCTGTCCCATTTGGCAGCTGCTAACCACATGTGGCCATTTAAACTGACATAATTTCAAATGACACAGAATTCAGACTTCTGTTTTCCATGCAGCCACTCTATTTTGGGTGCTTAGTATCTCTGTATGGCCAGAGGCTCTGACTGGACAGTGGGCATAGGGGAATGCTTCCATTGCCATGGGCACTTCTGGTGGTCAGTGCTAGATGATCAGCTCATTTCATAGAGGAGGAAACTGAGGCTCAGAGAAAGCAGTGCAGGAGGGAACAAGGATAGGCAGCCAGGGCCCCCTGTTCTTGTGAGCACCTGATATGGAGAGAGGGATGGGGTGGGAGAGGCTGTGTGTACACATGTATGATTACACGGGGCATCTGTACAAGCACACACGTGTGTGTGTGTGCGTGGCAGGACCTCTCTGGGCCCCCTCTCGACATCTCTTAAGCTGTGGCCACTATTTCCTGTTTCTGCCTCTCTGTCCAGTTATCTGCATCTCTGTCTCTCAGTTTCTCTGTCACTCTCAGTGTCTCCGAATTACCCTGTTTCTTTCTCTCTTATGAGTCAGGGTCTCTGTTGCCCAGGCTGGAGTGCAGTGGCACAATCCCAGCTCAATGGTCTCAACCTCCTGGGCTCAATAAAACCTTCCATCTCAGTCTCCTGGGTAGGTAGGACTTCAGGTGTGCACTGCCATGCCCAAGTATCTTTGCATTTTTGTAGAGATGAGGTCTCACAATGTTACCCAGGCTGGTTTTAAACTCCTGGCTTCAAGCAATCCTCCCACCTCAGCCACCTAAAGTACTGGGATTGCAGGCATGAGCCACCATGCTTGGACTTTTTTCTCTTCTTAAAGTAGAGATGGGTCCTCACTATATTGCCCAGGCTGGTCTTGAAATCCTGGCCTCAAGTGATCCTCCTGCCTCGACCTCCCAAAGTGCTGGGATTGCAGGCATGAGTACTGGCACCCGGCCTCTCCTGTCTTTCTCACTGTGTTGCTTTCCCTGTTCATCTCTCTGCCTTTGCCTCAGTCTCTCCTGGGTCTCTGTCTTTTTCTGTCTCTGTTCCTCTCTCTGAGATTCTCTCTCTGTCTTAACTTGAGATCTCGGCACATGCATTAATAATTCTCTGTGTGTCCCTCAGCTCTCCAGTTATTAAATCTCTTCACCCTTGGATCACAGCCCACTCCCTGCAGAGTGCACCTTTGGTCCCCTCACCCCTGCCTCCTCTCTGTCCCCACCTGTGTCCCCAGCCTATCAGTCCCCCTCGCATTCCCCCTTTCCAGGCCAAGGGCAAGGAATCTGGGCCAGATAGCTCCCCCTATCTCTCCAGCCCCCCTCCCCTCCCAGCCTTAAAAATAGCAGGAGAAATTGGGACGGACGCCGAGGGGGTGAGGGCGGGGGCGCGGCCCGAGGAGAACCAGGTGTCCAGGCACTCACGTCTGTCTGGGGGCCCTTCCCAGCGCCTGGACACTCGAAGGTCACAAATTCGTGGCATCGCCGATGAACCACAAAGCTGCAGACTGAAGATGGAAATTATAGAGACACAGACAGAGAGACACACATCAATCTGGGGAGAGACCCCCCAACAGACATTGAGCTAGAAAGGTAGAGGAGGACTCAGAGAGAAAATCAGAAAGAGAGGGATCTCAACCAGAAAGGAGAGTCAAAGAGAGAGAGAAAGACAGAACAGAGAGAGAGAGACACAGAGACAGAGAGAGAGAGAGAGAGAGAGAGAGAGAGACAGAAGACAGAAATGCAAGAGATGGACTCAAAGAAAGACACAGACAGAGATACAGAGAGAGAGGGGTACAGAGAGAGACAGGAGACAGAACCCCAAGAGATGGACTCAAAGAAAGGCAGAGACTCAGAGAATCTCAGAGAGACAACAGCTCAGAGCCCCCAGCACACACACAGCTCACGGCAGCCCGAGGAGGAGAAGCCAGATCTCATTGACAAACAGACACAGGCCCAAAGACAGGGATAAGAAGGAGAGAGGCAGACGGATTCAAAGAGAAGACACAGAAATATCCTCAGACACAGAGGGAGAAGCGGAAACTTGGGCCCAAGTGAGTCTGGGGGCGCCGCTGCCGGCCCGCCCCCCACCCTGACTCACTGCTCTCAGCAGTGGCAGCTGGTGCTTAAGGACTCGCCCCCCTCTCCCGCCCCCCA
>NW_007260304.1:545036-546557 GCF_000164805.1 Carlito syrichta
TTCCTAGGATGGCTGGCGTTGTCATGGCAACGACAGCCTGGGGGGGGCTCTGACTTTGCATCTCCAGCCCCCTCCCCCTCCCCCCTTCAGCTCCCCTTTTCCAAATCTCCCCGTTCCCATGGCAACAGATTCTCCAAATATCTGTCCCCACCTGGAGCCGGCCGAGGGAGGGGCCCCCGGCACCACCTCCGCGGTGGCCCCACCATCAGCATTCCCTCCCCACCACAGGCTGTGTCTCTGCCACACCCCCCGCCCCGGGCTCCCCCGCGCCTCCCTGGGGACCAGAGAACACGTGTGTCAAGCAGTCTCAGCTGTGGGGACCCAGCCTCCACCCTCCTGAGGGTCCCGGGAGTCCAGCTCCCAGCCCTTACCTTGACATTGCAGGCCCTGTTTTCCGATACCCCTGCAAAGAGTCACAGATCGGAGGTCAGTGCCCAAAGGGGTAGCCCCTGGTCTCCACGAGCCCCAGAAGGCCTGCGTCCTCTGACCCTCCACTCCTAGCACCTGAGCATCTGAGTCCCAGCTGCCTCCTCTTTCTAGAACCCAGAAAATGTGGCCCCCAGCCCTCCTTCTCTCAGACCCCAGCCTCCTGGACCCCAGACACCTCCTCCCTTAGACCCTGGAATCCAGGACCGCAGTCCCCCAGCCTCCTCCTCCTTCAGACCCTGGGAGTCCAGGACCGCAGTCCCTCAGCCTCCTTCCCCCTGACACCCTGGAGTCTGGGACCTCAGTCCTCAGCCCCCTCCCTCAGACCAGGAATCCAGGATCTCAGTCTTCAGCCTCCTCCTCCCTCAGACCCTGGGAGCCCAGGACCTCAATCCTCAGCCCTCTCTTCCCTCAGACACTGGAAAGCAGACAGGAGCCCAAGACCTCAATCCTCAGCCCTCTCTTTCCTCAGACACTGGAAAGCAGACACCCAGCTTCCTCTTCCTTCAGACCCTGGAGTCTGAGACTTCAGTCCTCAGCCTCCTCCTTCAGACCCTTGGAGTCCAGGACCTCGGTCCTCAGTCCCCTCCTCCCTCAGACCCAGGAATCCAGGACCTCAGTCTTCAGCCTCCTCCTCCCTCACACCCAGGGCTCCTAGACCCCAGCCTCTTCCTCCCTCAGACCCAGGAGTCCAGGCTCCCAGCGTCCCCCTAGTCCTAGAGCTGAAGAGTCAAGGCCACAGCCCTGTCCCCTCCTGGGGGTCTGGCGTGACAGGAGCCCGTCCCCCTCCCCCCCCAGCCCCAGCCCCCTTCCCTCACCAGATGAAGTCTGTGCAGTGGCTGCAGAAGGTTGGCTGCTTGAAGAAGCGAGCGGTGAACTTGTGGCTCTTGACTTCGTGGACCACCTTCTGCCTCAGGGCCCCCTTTCTGCAAAACAGGGGCCGGGGTCCCCCCTCCGCATCGCCCCCTCCGGGGCCCAGGCCCGCCATGGCCCCAGGCGCGTCGCGGGGACCAGGATCCTGCCCTTCTGGGGAAACAGGTGGACGGGCGAGGAGCCGGAGCCTCGGGAGGGATGCTGAAGTGGGCCGGAGAGGGG
>NW_007260304.1:546577-550649 GCF_000164805.1 Carlito syrichta
GCGCTCCGCCAGGGGGAGCGGGCGGGTGGGGGGGAGCGCCGCAGGCACGGGCGGCGGCGGTGGGAGCTCCGGCTCGGCACCTGCTGAAATGTGGGAGCCCCGGGTGGGGGGAGGCGTTGCCAGGACGACCGAGAGGGCGGGGTTTCGGCTTAAAGGCGCCCCCCTCCCCGAGACACGGGACAAATGGCCTCCCTCCTCCCCGTCCCCCCACGTGCGCACACCCACTCCGGGGGTTGGCTGAAGGGAGGGGGCATCCTCCGAGGCTGAGCCTTGCTCTCCCCCCCCATCTGTCATCCGGCCCGTCTTCCTCCCCCACTAGGGGACCTGGGCGGATCCCGCTAGCCCGCTCGTGTCTGTGTCTGACCGTGTCACTGTCCTTCCATCAGCAAACTTTGTGCTCAGCTCTAGGATCCAGGGAGGCTTGATGGCTCACTTTCTCGGGGGCCACCTGAGTCTTCATTTCTCTCTGGGCCTCCGGATTCGTAGGGCTGTCTCTCTCTGGGTGTGCCTTTCTGGTGGCCTGCGTTCCTCTCCCTCTGTTCCTGGAGAGAGCGCTCTGTCTCTCTCTCCTCTCTCAGTTTCTCTTGCTCTGTCTCTCTTGCTCTCTCTCTGTGTCTCTGTCTCTCTCCTCTCTGTCTCTCTCGCTCTCTCCTCTCTCTGTGTGTGTGCCTCTGTCTCCTTCCTCTCTCTCTCCTCTCTTTCTGCTCTGTGTCTCTGTCTCTGTTTTTCTCCTTTCTTTCTCTCCTCTCTCTCTTTCTCTGTCTCTCTCCTGTCTCTTTCTGTCTCTCCTCTCTGTCTCTCTGTTTTTCTCCTCTCTGTCTCTCTCTTTCTGCCTATCTCTCTCTCTGTGTGTGTATGTGTGTGTGTGTGTGTATGTTTTTGTCTCTCCGTGAATGTGTTTTCCTTTCCCTATTCTCCAGAAATGCTGTTTCTATTTCCTTTGCTGTGTGTCTCCATCTCTGTCTGTCACCCTCTCTGGGCCTTGGTGTCTCCCTCTTTCTCTCCCTTGATGTCGACCTCACTGTGAATCAGTCTCCCTTCGTCTCCACATCATAATTTCTTCTGCTTCTGTCTCCCCGAGTCTCCCTCCCCTTTCCCTTCCTCTGTCTCTCTGGCTCTGTGAATCCCTATTCTGGCTGTGACTCTGCGGGTCTCTCTCTCTCTCCCTTCTGCCTCCTCCCCCCCCCCCCCCCCCGTGGTTTTCTCTTTTAGAGTAAGTCTCTCTCTCTCTCTCCCCTCACATGTCTCTGTCTAACTCCCTTTCTCTACCTGTTTCTCTGGCTCTGAAACCTCTCTGTCTCTGTTTTTGCTTCTCCTCGGATATCTCTCTGGTTGTCTGTTTCTCTGTGCCTGGCCCTGTCTGGCTCTGTCAGTCTCTCTCTCTGTCGCTAGGGGGAATCTCTCCTTTAATATTTGCAAGTCTCTCCCTCCTGTCTCTATAACTCAGTCTCTCTCTCTCCTCTCTTCTCTGTCTCTGTCCCTTTCCTGCTTATCCACTATTTATCTCTCTGTCTCTATGAATCCCTTTTGGTCTCTGGGGGTCTCTCCCTCTCTGTGTGCCTTTCTGTGATTCATTTTATCTGTCTGGCTGGCTCTCTGAATCTATCTCGTTGTCGCTGGTTGTGGAGGGGGGTGTCTCTGAATATTTGCATCTGTCTCTCTCCCTCCAGTGTCTCTGTGATTCAGTCTCTCTCCCTCCTCTTTTATTTTATTTTGTTTTGTTTTATTTTAGTGAGACGAGGTCTCTCTATGTTGCCCAGGCTAGTCTCGAACTCCTGAGTTCAAGCAATCCTCCCGCCTCGGCCTCCCAAAGTACTGGGATTACTGGCGTGAGTCACCGCGGCCGCCCCACTCCCCACTCCCCCTCCCTCTCCCCTCTTTTTTCTGTCTCTATCTCTGGCCCTTTCTCTGACCCACTCCATGTGTCTCTTTGGTCCTGTGAATCTGTCTCTGGGGGAAAATCTCTCCTTTCGCCTATGAGTCTCTGCGATTCCATCTCTGTCTTCCCTCGCCGTCCTTCCCCCAGCTCGCGAGCGCTTCCAGGTCCAGCTCCGGGGAGACCTGCTCTGTTGCCAGGGGCAACCACGGTCCAACCCGGGCTGCAGGGTGCAGTGCATCCTGGGATTTGTAGTCCAAGTCTGCGGACCGGCCGCCTTTCGGGCGCGCCGAGAACTACCCCTCCCGGCATGCCCCGCGGGCTCGGGCGGGGCGCTGCGGCGGCACCTGGCGACCGGACGCCCACCTCGCCCGCTCCAGGAGTTTTGGGGGGTCCGGGATCACCGAAGCCGAAGGAGAGGTGGGGAAATCCGAGTCCCTTCCTAAGCACCCTCCCCCCAAATATGGGGCGCACCGGCCACCTCCAGGCGTCGGTCGTGAACCAGGGCGAAGGATGGGGGAGGAGTGGCCCCAACACTGAACTAGGAGCCCCACCTAGGAGCCCCACTGCGGTCTAGTCCTGCTCTCCCGAGTTAGCGACGTGTCTCCCCCAGGTTGCGTGGCTGTCCTCTCGGGTGCCTTGCAGGGGGGCTCAAGCGTAGGGTGGGGAGGAGGAGGGTGGGCGAGGCGCCTTTCGAGAGGACAGGGACCCATGTAGGTTGGAGCTCGGGGTGGACACTGCAGAGGAAAAGGCTCTTCCTCGGCCCGGAGGACAGGTGTCCTAGCTGGCCCCTCCCCCCCACCCCCAATGGGAGAGTCTCTTCCCAATGGCTTTTGCAGTCTCTTCCCAATGGCTTTTGTGGGTGTAGGTGCAGAAATGGGGTTGTGTGGTCCCGGAATTTTCTCATACTTGCATATCTGTGTATTTGTGATTCTCCTTAGGTTGGGGACACGAGCAAGGTGACCTTCGATGGGACAAATGCATCGCAGGAGTAATCCATGTGCTCTCTGTCAAGATCTTCGGTTGACCAGGTGTGGTCAGGAAGCTTAGAGCTGAGAGTAAGATGGAGCTGATGGTGGGAATGCAGGCAAGATCAGATCCTGGAGGTCTTGAATGCCGGACTGAGAGGCTTTAGACAGTCCCTCTAGGCAATGAGGAGAGGACTATGGAAGGACTTTGGCAGGGAAGGGCAGGATCAGCTCTGGAAGAATTCCTCTGGGGCCCGAGTGGGCCAGGGGTAGGATGGTCAAACAGTAGCTCCGGTGAAACAGAATGGAAGCAGAGCTGAGCCAGGAACCTAGACAGTGTTTGATGAGCGACTGACTGAGAAGGGAGAAGGTAAGAGCTTGGATTCTCAGCCTTGAGAGGCTATTGCTGAAATGCAGAACTTGAGGGGAAGGTCTGATTTTTGAAACCCTGTTCATTTCCTTCCTGGCTTGAGGAAGTAATTTAGAAGACACAGACTCAACTTAGCTAATACTTTCTTTTCTTTTTTTGAGTCGGAGTCTCATTCTGGTGCCTGGGCCTGAATGCAGTGGCACAATCATGGCTCACCACAGATTTGACTTCCTGGGCTCTGGCGATCCTCCCACCCCAGCCTCCCCAGTAACTGGAAATGCAGATATGCCTTCTATACCCATTCCTTATTTTTTGGAAGAGACAAAGACTCACTATGTTGCCCAGGCTGGCCTCGAACTCCTGGACTCAAGCGATCCTCCCACTTTGGCCTCCCAAAGTGCTGGAATTACAGGCTTGAGCCACTGTGCCTGGCCTTCAGCTAGTATTTTCTGATGACACCAAGGCTGTCTTGGGCCCAACTCTCCTTTCTCCCACCAGGTCCTCAGAATCTGGGCCTTGTTCCTCTCCTGAAGCTCTCCCCAATGATAAAGCACAGTCCTTCTTTTATCTTTATATAGAGATTTAATTAAAAAAAAAAAAAAAGAAAATTATGGATGTGGGAGTGGGGAAAGGGATGAGGCTTCTATGATTAACAGCAGGAGCTGATGGGAACCAAAAGCTCCAGGAAATTAAAAAAAATAAAATATATATATTTATACATTTATATATATCATGTTACGCATGTGAGTCCCAGAGAAGCAGGAAGCAGCAGCAAAAAGCAGCTAACACACAGACACCCGTGTGCATGCGTGCACCACACACTCAAGCAACACCATCTTGGGCTACGGCGGCAGTGAT
>NW_007260304.1:550696-556523 GCF_000164805.1 Carlito syrichta
ATCCCCCCCACCCCCCCACCCCCAAAGAAAACCTGAAAAGAAGCGTGCTCCTTAACACTAGGGCCACCCAGCAAATTTTGCCCTCATAACCAGGAAAAAGAAAGGAAAAAATAAAAAAAGAAACCCAGGCTAATATTGCCTTGAAAGCCACAGGGCCATTTTCTTGTTCTTCCTGCCATGGTATTTTTTTGTTTTCTTCTGAGTTGAGTTTCACTCTGTTGACCATGTGGGGGAGTGCAGTGGCATGCTGCTCATGGCCACTACAGCCTCCACCTGATAGGCTCTGGTGATCTTTTTGCCTCAGCCTTCCAAGTAGCTGGAACCATAGACATGTACCATCACACCCTTCTTTTTATTGTAGAGATGAGGTCCTGCCAAGTTGCCCAGGCTGGTTTTGGGCAACTTGGGCTCCAGCAATCCTCTTGCCTCGGACTCCCAAAGTGCTGGGATTACAGGTGTGAGCAACCGTGCCCAGCTAGGCCATATTTTTAACGCTGAGGCTAGAGAGCCATGTTGCTGCCCTTCAGAAATACTTCAGACAGTTGTCTTCAAGCCACTGTGGTTCTTTTCCTGACTCGTTTTTCTTTCCTTTTTTTTTTTTTTTTTTTGGAGTCAGGGTCTCACCATGTTGCCCAGGCTAATCTCTAACTCCTGGGCTCAAGTGATCCTTCCACCTCGACCTCCCAGTGCTGGGATTACAGGCATGAGCCACCGCACCCAGCCCCAACTCTTTTTCTTTTTGACACCAGAGAACAGTTGGGATAAAAAGCATCCATCGTCCCTTTTTTCCTTTAAGATGGCTTCTAGGCAGTGGGCTTTCAGCAAGCCTGGCAAAAATTCTGGAGCCAAGGCTGAGTGCCAGGCAGGGGGCCTAGGACCCAGGGTCTGTGCGTAAAGCCTCCCGCCCACTGGAAATGATTGACTTCCAAATAACTTTTTTTAAAGGGGAGGAGCACTGCACCCCCTCCTCCATGGAGAGAAAGGGATCCCAATTCCTAGCTACCCACCCCCACCCCCCAAACACACATATACACACACTAAGGCACAGCGAGGGCGGGCAGGCATGCTTTGGCAATGAGGGCCCTCGGGAGGCCGGGGCGTGAACAGCTGCAAAGTGGGGTGTGGATGTGTGGAGCTCAGCACCGTTGGAGGCAGGTGGGAGGAGGAGAAAGACGTCTCAGGGCTCCCGAGGAAGTAGGAAGAGGTGGTCAGGAAAAGGCAGATGAGAAGAGGAAAAGGAAACCCAGAAAAGAGACAAGAGGAAGGAAAGATAGACCTGAGTGGAGAAACAGCTCCATGCAAAACAGGATATTGACAACAACACAAAACAGAAAGGAAATGGAGAGCAGGAGAACAGGGACGGAATGAAGGAAATTGGAAAGGGCTGGGCATGGTTGGCTCATGCCTGTGATCCCAGCATTTGGGGAGGCTGAGGCAAGAGGACTGCCAAAGGCCAGGAGTTCAAGACCAGCCTGGGCAATAGAGCAAGGTCCCATCTCTACAAAAAAAAAAAAAAAAATTTATTTTTTTTGAGTCAGAGTCACTCTGTCATCTAGGCTGGAATGCAGTGGCACACTCACAGCCACTGCAACCTCAACCTGCTGGGCTCAGGTGGTCCATCCACCTCAGCCTTCCAAATAGCTGGAACCAAAGGCACGTGCCACTATACCTGGCTAATTTTTTTATTTACTATAGAGAGGTCTCGCCAAGTTGCCCAAGCTGGTCTTGAACTCCTGGGCTCAGGCAATCCTCTCACCTCCACCTCCCAAAGTGCCGGGATGACAGGCATGAGCTACTGTGCCTGTCTCTACAAAAAAATTTTTTAAAAAAGAAATGGAAAAGAGTGTGATGAGTCAAGGGGGGGAAAGGGTAGGAGGGAGGGAGGGGAGCCAGAAGAGGAAATTAGAGGACAAGAAGGAGAAATAACAGAGACTGAAGAGGTTGAAGAGAGAATGGGGAGCCCCTTGGGAGAGTCTTAGACCTTGACAAAGACCAGGCGGGCAGAGTACACCAGGTCGGCCACATATGCCAGCAGGTTGATGGCCGTCAGGATGGCCACTGCCAGCCGGCGGTCCCAGCTGCACACACTGTGGGGGTGCCTGTTGGCACAGCCCGGATCACTCCTGCGCTGGGGCTGGCCACCGTACCGCTCGTCGAACTGGTAGAGGGGCCAGAGGACAAGGGCAGTGGCATAGAACAGCACGGAGAGCAGGGCCAGCCCCGACAGGAAGCTGGGGAAGGGGATGGGCAGCATGTTGGTGCAGTCGCCCAGGTTGAGCAGGATGGCCACGGCTGCCAGGATGAAGCAGATGGAGTAGACCGCCACACACCACTGCAGGGCCGGCTGGTGCTGATACAGTTGAGGGTTGCTAATGAACGCAAAGATGATGCAAGCCACGAAGGTCTCTAGCACCTTGAGCAGCCCCGGCACGGTGGCCATATAGCCAGTGATCTCACCGGGCCGTGCCCGGGTCCAGGCCACCTCGGTGGCGTAGGCCACGCAGGCGATACACGAGAAGAAGGTGGCGGCAATGGCGTGGTCCCGCGAGCGACCATGGGACATGAACTGGACGTAGGTGGTGGGGTAGATGATGGAAGCCGACAGGCAGAAGAGGGCCGCGTAGCAGGCGTAGGTGATGGGGAAGTTACGCCAAGACAGGGGGAAGCGCGACTGGAGACCGCCCAGCTCCACGATGAGGATGACCAAGGTCACGGCGAAGCAGAAACACCACGTGAACATGGACCAGTTGCCCATGGGTCCCATCCAGGCACCCACGCTGGCCACCAGCGAGAAGGCCACGCAGGTGGATACCAGCTGCAGCAGGCGCAGGAGGGTCAAGGGGTGGGCCAGGGCCCGGGGAGACCCCACGATGGTCGGGGACCCCAGGCCCGAGGACGATGACGTGGTGGTCGTGATGGTGGTGCGGGTCACTGTCACCGGCATGGCTGCAGGGAACGGAAAGACAGTGTCCCTGTGAGGTTTCAAGCACGGAACACAGGCCCCTCCAGCCCTCGCCTTCCCTGGGCACATATTCATTGCTAGACAGTTGCTAGGTTTTCTGTTTTCTTTTTTGATTTTTTTTTTTCATTTTTGAGTTGGGGTCTCACTCTGTCACCTAGGCTGGTGTGCAGTTGCACAGTCACAACTCATTCCAGCCTCCACCTAATGGCTCAGGCGATCCTTCCACCTCAGCTTCCCAAGTAGCTGGGACAACAGGTGCACACCTCTAAACCCAGCTAATTTTTTTTTTTTTAAGTTGGAGTCTCACTCTGTTGCCCAGGCTGGAGTGCAATGGCACGCTCATGGTCACTGCAGCCTCAACCTGTTGGGCTCAAGTGATCCTTCCGCCTCTGCCTTCCAAGTAGCTGAAACTACAGGCACGCATCACCATGCCCAGCTAATTTTTTGATTTATTGTAGAGACGAGGGCTTGCCAAGTTTCCCAGGCTGGTCTCGAACCCGTGGGCTCAGGAAATCCTCTCACTTTGGCCTCCCAAAATGCTGAGATTATAGGCATAAGCCACCGCGCCTAGCCCATCAGCTAATATTTTGATTTTTGTAGAGATCAGGTCTCACTATGTTGCTCAGGGTGGTCTTGAACCCCTGGGCTCAACAATCCTCTCGCCTTAGCCCCCCCAAAGTACTGGGATTATAGGCAAAAGCCACGGCGTCCAGCAGCTTTCAGTTTTCAAACAGCCAGTCAGTCCCGGGCATACAGGACCAAGTCGTACACCCAGTTTGAGGCCCACTCCTCCCACGCTGTCAGAACCCAGGAGTCTAGGCCATTTTTCTCCTTCCCAAGAGATCCATGTTCTCCCTTGAGACCTAACTAATGTAGAACTACTTTTCTTCATTTCCATTCCAGACACTCTCCTGTCGCCTTCGTCTCCTTCTTAGGGACGCGGTAACTGTGGTCAAAAGCATCCTTCCCCTTCTGCCTTCAAGTGTCAGGACAAGAAACCTGTCTTCTGCAAACTCTAAACACCCCAACTCCTCTCTCAGACTGGGGAATCCAGGCCCCAGCCCCTCCTCCCTCAGACCCAGGAGTCCAGGCCCCCAGCCCCCTCCTCTGTCAGACCCAGGAGTTGGAATCCCCAGACCCTTCTCCCTCAGATTCAGGAGTCCAGACCCTCAGCCCTCCTCCCTCAGACCCAGAAGTCCAGACTCTCAGCCCCTCCTCCCTCAGACCCAGGAGTCCAGGCCCCAAGCCCCTCTTCTCTCAGACCCGGGGGTCGGAATTCCCAGCCCCTCCTCCCCCAGGCCCAGGAGCCCAGGCCCCAGCCCCTCCTCCCTAGCACCCCTGGAGCAGGAATCCCCAGCCCCTCAGACTCAGGAGGCTAGGCCCTCAGCCCTCCTCCCTCAGATCCAGGAGTCCAAGCCCCAGCCCTCCTCCCTCAGACCCAACAGTCCAGGCCCCCAGCCCTTCCTCCCTTGGGTGTCCAGCACTCTGCACCCAGCCCATGAGCAAACCTCCTTCCACTCAACAGTCATCTAGACATTTCCAGTCCCTAAACCTCCAAGAGTCCAGCGTCTCTGTGTCTACGTGACAGGGATCCGCACCTGACCAGAGCTCCCACACTCCCAGTCGGCCTCCTCTCACTGAGCTCCTGGAACCAAACCTTCTGGAACTGGGCCTTCACTCTCAGCAGCCCCTCCAGAGATCAGGAATCTTCTCGCTCGGTCTAGTTCCCACCTGACATTTACTGCAACCCAAGCAGGCTGAGTCTGCCTCCCCCTTCTCCCCGCAAAACCCAGCGGGTTCCCAGCTTCTGGAAAACTCAGCTCCCAGACTCCCCACTGCCCAGCACCCAGCCCCTTCCTCCGAAATCTCCTGGCTGCATGGATTCCCACAGATCCTCTGCCTCCAGAGCCTGGGCCTCCACGTGGGGTATCCCAGATGCCCGAGACTCTGGACTTCCAAAATCTCTACAGCGTCCACTCACTTGTGGCAAAAAAACCCCCCAGGGAATCGAGTGGCCAGCCTCGGAGGGACCCGGTGCCCAGATCCGTCCTCAGGCCACAAAAAAGTCTAATCTCTTAGCTGATACCATGAGAAGGCCTGGCTCGGGCCAGGAAACACAACTTCCTCCTTCCAGCCCTAGGCACCAGGAAAGCCAGGGCTGGATCAACAGGCCCTAACCACTTGGGGCTGCCGACCCAGCTCCTGGACTCTTCCTCAGACACGTGGGTGCCTGGGTCCCACTTCCTTGGAACCCAAACTTCCAGGTTCTGCTTCTCACAGGATCTAGGAGTCCAGGCCCCAGCCCTCCCACCTGAGACCCAGAAGTCCAGGCCCCCAGCCCCTCCTTCCTCAAACCCAGGAGTCCAGGTCGGTCCCCAGCTCCTCCTCCTCCAGCCCAAGAGTCCAGACCCCCAGCCCCTCCTCCCCCAGCCCCAGGAGTCCAGGCCCCCAGCCCTCTTTCCCCAGACCCAGGAGTCGGGGCCTCCACCTCTCCTCCCCCAGACCCAGGGGCCCGAACCCCCAGCCCACTCACCAGCGGTCTTAGCCGACGAACCCACGGATAAAGATCTGGCTGCGGAGGCGGATTAAGTCACACACCTGGCAAAGACTGGCCAGAGCACCTGCGCGGGAGACAGGACGTCAGCGTCCCCTCGGCCCAGGCTCCTCCTTCCCCAGCCAGGCCCCCGCGGGCCCCGCGGGGAGGCTCCCAGCCTGGCACGGGGACTTGGCGCCGAGCCCGGTGACCCCAGGCAGCCCGCCCCGCTCCGGCCTCCCCTTCCACAAACTCCGTGGCCTCGGCGGAGGCCAGAGGGCGAAAGTGCGCGCCCCGCGGCGAGCGTAGGCGCGTGTGTGCTCTTAAACCCT
>NW_007260304.1:556798-558147 GCF_000164805.1 Carlito syrichta
GCGGGGCATCCCTCATTCAGTCCCCCCGGAAGGTGGGCTAGCAGGGGAGGGGGCGTGCGGAGAAGGGGGAGCCCTCGTGGGGGAGGGGTCTACTCCCCTTGGGGCCTGCAGCCGTCGCCTGAGGTCAGAGCTCAGGAATGCGCAGCCGGAGGAGGGAGGGAGAGGAAACGCCCCTCCAGGCTTCCCAGCCCCGCACAAGACTCCCCGGCCACATCCAGCAGCTCACGCCGCCCCACTCCGCTCCCGACGCCACACCCAGCACGGACGCACGCCGAAGCCGGCCGCTGACCCCAGCCCGGGCTCTCAGCACCCAGGGATGCAGGGCTCGGCCTGTCCTCTCCCGGCTCCGGGTGCGGGCTCTGACTCCCACCCTTACCCCGGACCCTCTGGGGAGCCCGAAGTTCCGATTCCGTCTGTCCCCTGGACGGGGAGGAGGTCAGTAACTGGAACTTCTGCCATTCTCATTCTCAAACCCAGGACACCAACCCGAGCTCCTCTCCCAAAGGACCTCCACTACCAGCCTCCGGCCTCCAACAGGAGTCCAGACCCTGCCCCTCCTCCCTCAGACCAGAGTCCAGGCCCCCAGCCCCTCCTCCCCCAGGCCCCGGAGTCCAGGCCCCCAGCCCCTCCCCCCTCTGCCCCAGCAGTCCAGGCCCCCAGACCCAGGAGTCCAGACCCCCAGTCCCTCCTCCCTCAGGCCCAGGAGTTGGAATCCCCAGACTCTCCTCCCTCAGATTCAGGAGTCCAGACCCTCAGCCCTCTTCCCTCAGACCCAACAGTCCAGGCCCCCAGACCCAGGAGTTCAGACCCCCAGCCCCTCCTCCCTCAGACCCAGGAGTCCAGACCCAGCCCCTCCTCCCTCAGACCCATGGGTGCAGGTCCCCCAGTCCCTCTCCCTCAGACCCAGAAGTCCAGGCCCCAGCCCCTCCTCCCTCCCTCAGACCCAGGAGTCCGGGTCCTCAGCCACTCCTCCCTTAGAATCTAAAGTCTGGCCCCCCAGCACCTCCTCCCTCAGACCTGAAAATCCGGGCCACCAGCCCCTCCTCTCTCGGACCCAGGAGCCCAAGTCCCGTTCTCTCCTCTTTCAAACATATGACCTCCATGAGTCCAGGTCCTCATCCTTCCTCCTTTCCAGAATCCAAGAATCCTGACCCAGCCCCCGTTTTTCTTAGGGACCTAGATATTCTGAACCCTAGCCCATCCTTTCCTTTGGACCCAAGCATCCCGGCCTCTGAGGTCCCAGCGGGTCCCCACAGCCTCACCTCAACCCGCCAGCGGTGGCAGCGGCTTAAGCAAAGACGACAGCTGCAGACTAGAAGGGTCTGTGGACTGGGTGGGGTTGGCGGGCT
>NW_007260304.1:558550-559302 GCF_000164805.1 Carlito syrichta
CACAACAGCTGGCGGAGTGGGGACTCCTGAGGGCTGCCCTACTCGACACAGCCCGGGAGAAGTCTCCAGGGCAGGCCAGGGAAGACCGTCGCCGTAGAAACCCGCGTGTTTAGGGTTTGTTTAGGACAGACCCCCCCAGCTCGGGTCCCCACCCCCAGTCGTCTCACCTCACGTCAGTCCTCCCCCTCCCTTCTGGTCTGGCCTTCCCCGCCCCCTCCCCCCAGCCCGTGTGGATGAAACCTTAGACACTTGGGTCTCAGCGGATTGGGGGACCAGGCCCCTCCGTTTGATGGGGTTTGTGGGCTCGGGTCTCTGGCTCTTGGGTTCCTGAAAGAGAATAGGGTTGAGGGAGTCGATCCTTTGGCTTTAAGAGGTTCTGGGCTTAGATCTCTGACTCGTGGGTCACCCCAAGAAACAGAGGCTAGATTCTTGCATTTAAGGGTCTTGAAGGGGGAGCAAAATACCTCATTCACACTGGGACCCGCGGTGTAAGGGACTGATGGGCCGGATTCTGGGCTCTCAGCTGTCACAGCTGATGGGGTGGGGGTGTGTTGGTAGCAAAATTCCTGGGAGCTGGGGGCGCGGGGTCCTGGTTTCCATATGATGCGGCCCAGATTCTTGGCTCAAAAGAACAATCAAGCCCGGCACGGCGGCTCACGCCTGTCATCCTTTGAGAGGCCAAGGTGGGAGGATCGCTTGAGCCCAGGAGTTCGAGACCAGCCTAGGCAACAGCAAGACCCCCCCTCTCTTAA
>NW_007260304.1:559751-564827 GCF_000164805.1 Carlito syrichta
GAGAGCGGAAGGTCGGGTCCCCAACGGGGTGGGGGACAGGGCGGGCCCCGGGCCGCCGGGGTCCCTCCCTCCTGGCAGCGCTCACTCACCGCGCTCTGCAGTCGTCCCGGGCGCGGCCTGGCTGGCGGCGGGGGCTGGGCGGGGCCTAGTGGTGGCTGCGGATGCTCCGCGGCGCTGAGCTAACCGGACGCCTTCCCCGCGGCGGCTGCTGGGTCCCTCCCAGGCACACGGCAGAGGAAGAGGCTTTGAGGCCGAGCCCGGGGGTGCAGGCGCACGAGTCGCAAGGGGAGGGGGCGGAGGGGGTCCGGGAGCTCCGTGAACCGGGTTACGTGCCCTACGGAGGAGGGCGGAGCCGGAGGGAGGGCCTGCTGGTAGCGGGGAGTCGGCAGATGCAGGAGGAGGGGGAATGCAGAGCCTGTGTGCCCACCCTTGGACCCCCGCAAACGGAGGGAGGCAAAGATGCCTGCACAAAAGGGGGTCTTAGGTTCCCAGCATCAAATCTTGCCTAACGGCCAGATGCGGTGGCTCAGGCCTGTGATCCCAGCACTTTGGGAGGCCAAGGCATCGGGATCAGCCTGGACAACATAGCCAGACCTCATTACTCAAAAAAAAAAACAAAAACAAAAAAACGTGGTGGCACGCTCCTGTAGTCCCAGCTACTCAGGAGGCTGAGGTGGGGAGATTGCCTGAGCCCAGGAGGTCGAGGCTGCGGTGATCCATGATCCTGACACTGCACTCCAGCCTGGGCCACAGAGGGAGACTCCAACTCAAAAAAGAAAAAGCAAATTCTTGCCTATATAGGAAGAGCTGTGGACCAAGAAGGAGTCAGTACACTGTGTTAGCTGGAGGCCTCCCAGGGAGGCCCCTGGTTCTGTTCACCTGCCTCCTTGGCCCCAAATGAAATAGCATCTTCGCTTCCCACCTAGACCAGTCCCTCTCTTTGCCTGACCCCACAGTAGCATGCCTGAGATACCCTAGACTGCCCAGAGGTGGTCTCCACAAACTCAACCCACTAAAGCCCTGATCTGCGGGCCTCAGGGTAGCAGGAACAGGAAGCAAACATTTGAAGAGTGAGTCATCACGAGTGATCTTGAGAAACAGCGGCTCTCCAGTTTCCACGTCTGTGTGATACCGCATGGGGTGTGGACAGTTAAGAGCAGTTACTTGCCCGGCCCGGTGGCACACAACCTTAATCTCAGCATTTTGGGAGGTGGAGGCAAGAGGATTGTCTGAGCCCACGGGTTTGAGACCAGCCTGGGCAACATGGCAAGACCTCGTCTCTACCATAAATCAAAAAATCAGCCAGGCATGGTGGCACATGCCTGTGATTCCAGCTACTTGGAAGGCTGAGGTGGAAGGATCACCTGAGCCCAGCAGGTCAAGGCTGTGGTAGCTGTGAGTGTGCCACTGCACTCCAGCCTGGGTTATAGAGTGAGACTCCAACTCCAAAAAAAAGAATGGATACCTTACCTAGCTGGGCACGGTGGCTCAAGCCTGTAATCCTAGCACTTTGGGAGGCAGAGGCAAGAGGATTGCCTGGTCCCATGGATTTGAGACCAGCCTGGGCAACTTGGTGAGACTTCATCTCTACAATAAATTAAAAAATTAGCCAGGTGTGGTGGTGCATTCCTGTAGTTTCAGTTACTTGGAAGGCTGAGGTAGAAGAATCGCCTGAGCCCAGCAGGTCGAGGCTGTGGTGGCCGTGAGCATGCCACTGCACTCCAGCCTGGACAACAGAGACTCCAACTGAAAAAAAAAAAAAAAGCGGTTACCTGTTCCAGAGGACAGCACCCTGGCCCCAAAGCCGTCGTCTCCAAGCTGGTCCTGGAACCCAGACGCAAATAGGCAGTGCCTCTGTCCTGGGAGGTCAGCCGCTTCAGGATGATGACGAGGTGCTGGAACTGCCCCCCCACTGACTTCCTAATAAACTGAGTTCCTTAATCAGAAGCAATATTGTTTGAGTGACATGGTGGTGAATGGGGCCATTCAGCTTACACACAGAGGCTGATGTTGGCAAGAGTGCAAAGGGCAAGAAAAGCAAATAACAAGACCAGAGTTATTTATTCCAGGGAGGAAAGACATATTGCCCAATCTATCCTGGAAGGGGTCCAGTGTCTTCCTCGGTTGCCCAGGTATTTGGCTGGTTTTCCTAGGATGCTACCACACGGGGGTCTCGCAACCAAAGCCACCAGCAAGGTGGGCACTCGTCAGGGTCACAGCTGGCTTAGCCTTGGTGAGGCAAGTTCATGTAGAGTCCACCATGGCCATGTTGCTCGCAAGCCCCTGGAGGCAGTGCTGAGGAGGCTGGATAAAGAGGCTGTTCCCAGGCCACCAAGTGGTCATCTGGTCTACCAAATGGCACAATAGCATTCTCTGTGATAGAGGCTTTTGGGAGAGAGTTCACTAAGGATACAGTTCAAGAACTGTTTTCCAACCAGGCTTGGTGGCTCATGCCTGTAATCCCAACACTTTGGGAGGCTGAGGTGAGAGGATTACCTGAGTCCAGGGGTTGGAGACTAGCCTAGGCAACTTGGCAAGACCTCATATCTACAATAAATCAAAATATTAGCCAGGTGTCATGGCATGTGCCAGTGTTTCCAGCTACCTGGAAGGCTGAGGCAGAAGGATCACCCGAGCCCAGAAAGTCGTGGCTGTGGTAGCCATGAGCGTGCCACTGCACTCTAGCCTGAGTGATAGAGTGACACTCTCACTCAAAAAAAGCCAAACCAAGCCAGGCTCGGTGGCTCAGCCTGTAATCCCGTGCCTTTGGGAGACTGAGGTGAGTTGATTGCCTGAGCCCTCAGGTTCGAGACCCACCTGGGCAGCGAGACCTCATCTCTACAATATATCAAAAAATCAGCCGGGCGTGGTAGCGCATGCCTGTAATTCCAGCTACTTGGAAGGCTGAGGCGGAAGGATTGCCGGAGCCCAGCAGGCAAGGCTGTGGTGGCTGGGAGCGGCCACTGCACTCCAGTCTAGGCGACTGAGTGAGACTCCAACTCAAAAAAATAAAAAACCAAACCAAAACTGTTTTCCACTGAGATCTCCCAGGTTGTCCAGACTGGTCTTGAACCCCCGGGTTCAAGTGACACTCCCACCTCAACCTCTCAAAGTGCTGGGATTACAGACCTGAGCCACCATGCCCAGTCCACTCCCAACACTTCTGACATCAAATGCATGAGGTTTTTTTCACACCAATAACCAAGTCTCCTACTCTCCAGACAACAACTGGGTGTCCGACGACTGGATTCAATTGTAAAGTAAATACCCAGAGTTAGCATCAGGCCCTGCAGGTGAAAGACTGCCCCAACGTCAGATGCCAGTAGCAAGTCTCAAGTCTCTGTACTCCTGACCTATTAACTATTGGGAGTTCCAAGACCCCCTGTCTCTTCAGGTTTGGTAATTTGCTACACCAGCTTACAGAATTCAGGAAGTCATTTTACTTACTATTGTGAGTTTATTTTTATTTTTGTTGTTGTTTTGTTTTGTTTTGTTTTTTTTTTGAGTTGGAGTCTCACTCTGTCACCCAGACTGGAGTGCAGTGGCCGCTCCCGGCCACCGCAGCCTCGACCTGCTGGGCTCCGGCGATCCTTCCACCTCAGCCTTCCTTTTTTGTTTAAACAGGGTCTTACCCTGTCACCCAGGCTGGATAACTCACTGCAGGCTCAAACTCCAGGGCCCAATGGATTCTCCTGCCTCCACCTCTGAAGTAGGACTAAGGTGCTCACCACCATGCCAAACTAATTTTTTTTTTTTTTTAGAGAGACAGGATCTCATTTTTTTGCCCAGGCTCATCTCAAGCTCCTATCTTCAAGCAATCCTTCTGCCTCAACCTCCCAAAGTGCTGGGATTACAGGTGTGAACTACCACGCCTGGCCCTGAGCTCCACCATTTAGGGTTTGTATGGAAGTTCCATTACTTGGGCATAATTGTTGAAATCATTGGTCCTTGATGATTGAACTCAGACCTCTGTTCCCTCTCTCCTGCCTGGAGAGCAAGGGGAGGGCAGTAAGTTTTAACCCTCAAATCAGGTGGTTGGTTCCTCTGGCAACCAGTCCCCATCTGGAAGCTACCTTGGGGCCCAACAAGAATCAGACCTCAAGCATACGATTTCGGCAATTAGGTTTGCAAGCCATCCTAGAGAAATTGCTCCATACCTCATTGCTGAATCTCACTACCGTCACCTTCGAAGTCCTCCCTTTGGGAAGCTATGCACCGACACCAGAGCCTAGTCTACCCATCAAAGCAATTTTGGAACTCTTTTCCTGGAATGGCCATCAGAGCCATTGTCATATTACCCTGGATGTCTGAATGTCCTCACATATCTTCCTTTCAATATTTCCTTTATCTTTGGTTAAACAAAAAACATTGGGGGCCAGACCAGGTGAGGAGGGAAGGTGTTCCAGTACAGTGATTTATACAGGGCTGCCCATATAAGCACACGGTGGCAAGTTTGTGAACTTAATTGTCAGGCCTCAACAAATAACGAAGATAGCCCTGATGGTCATATAATGGAGGCCCATTCCTCAGAGAGTGACATTGCGCCCTGTAGGTCGTTTCTGAACCCCAACCCCCTCTCCTACCCCTTATTATTGTCCCCAGTGCCTATTGCTTCCCTCTTTGTGACTGTTCAGCTTCCACATGAGTGAGGACATGCAGTGTTTGGTTTTCTGTTTCTGAGTCAGTTCACTTTGGATGATGATCTCCAGTTCCCTCCATGTTGCTGCAAACAGTATGTCCATGTGGCTGAGGCGGAAGGATCACCGGAGCCCAGCAGGTCGAGGCTGCGGTGGCCGGGAGCATGCCATTACACTCCAGTCTGAGCGATAGAGTGAGACTCCAACTCAAAAAAAAAAAAAAAAATTACCGGGCTCGGTGGCTCAGTCTATAATCCCGCGCTTTGGGAAGCCGAGGTGAGTGAATTGCCTGAGTCCGTGGGTTCAAGACCTGCCTGGGCAACTTGGTGAGACCTCATCTCTACAATAAAAACAAATTAGCTAGCCGGGCTCGGTGGCTCAGCCTGTAATCCCGTGCCTTTGGGAGGCTGAAGTGAGTGGATTGCCTGAGCCCGCGGGT
>NW_007260304.1:565460-582124 GCF_000164805.1 Carlito syrichta
CCTGTAATCCCAGCACTTTGGGAGGCCAAGGCGAGAGGACTGCCTGAGCCCAGGGGTTTGAGACCAGCCTGGACAACATGGTGAGACCTCATCTCCACAATAATATTAATAATAAAAAAGGCCGGGCACGGTGACTCACGCCTATAATCCCAGCACTTTGGGAGGCCAAGGTGAGAGGATTGCCTGAGCCCACGGGTACGAGACCACCCTTGGCAAATTGGTGAGACCCAACCTCTACAATAAATCAAAAAATTAGCCAGCATGTGGTAGCATGTGCCTGTACTTCCAACTACTTGGAAGGCTGAGGTGGAAGGACTGCCTGAGCCCAGCAGGTTGGGGCTGCAGTGACTGGGAGCCTGCCACTGCCCTCCAGCCTGGGTGATGGATGACAGAGTGAGACTCCTATTTAAAAAAAAAATTAGCCAGGCATGGTAGCATGTGCCTGTAGTTCTGGCTACTTGGAAGGCTGAGATGGAAGGATCTCCAGAGCCCAGCAGGTAACGCTGGGGTAGCCGTGAGCGTGCCACCGCACTCCAGCCTGGACGATGGAGTGAGACTCCAACTCAAAAAATAAATAGAAGAACATTTTAAAATAAAATAAAAAACTAGCCAGGTGTGGTGGCATGCGCCTGTCGTTCCAGCTACTTGGAAGACTGAGGCGGAAGTATTGCCTGAGCCCAAGAAGTCAAGGCTGCAGTGGCTGTGAGCATGCCATTGCACTCCAGCCTGGGTGAGAGGGTGAGACTTCAACTCAAAAATAAAATAAAATGTTTAAAGTTTCAACATAAGTTTTGAAGGGAGCATTCAAACCATAGTGTTACAGCCAATTAAAATACGAGAGGCAGAGACTGGAAGAAAAGGGAGTGTTTAATATCTATAACCAGGTTATAGGGAGATGAATTGACATCATTGCCAAAAAGTCCGCTCACAACAACACAAATTCATTCCAGTATTTATACCCAAAACTCATAACCCTTCACCTACCCTGAGTTTGAGGCCCATGTGAAGTTTCAGCATGACTCGTGATTTGCATGACCAATTTTTTGATACATGACACAAACTCTCCTGGTCATGCTGACAAGTTTAGATAACATTTTGGAGTTCACAATTTTTTTTGTTTATTTGTTTGTTTTTGAGTAGGAGTCTCACTCTGTCACTTAGGCTGGAGTGCAGTGATATTCTCAAGGCCACCACAGCCTCGACCTGCTGGGCTAAGGAGGTCCTTCTGTCTTAGCCTCCCAAGTAGCTGGGTCTATAGGCATGCGCCACCACGCCTGGCTCATTTTTTGATTTCTTGTAGAGACGAGGTCTCACCAAATTGCCCAGGCTGGTCTTGAATCCCTGGACTCAGGCAATCCTCTTACCTCCACCTCCCAAAATGCTGGGATTACAGGTGTGATCCACAGCGCCCAGTACCTTCTGTGTTGAAAGAAAAAATAGAAACAGTCAACTGGTAAGTCCCTTGATTTCCCTGGACTAAAACCACAAACCTGACTTGTTTCTGGAAACTCCTCTTCCAACAATAGGCAAGCTGTGCTCACCTTGGGGTGGGAACACGCCTATAATCCCAGCAGTTTGAGAGGTTGAGGTGGGAGGATTGCTTGAGCCCAGGAGTTGGAGACCAGTCTGGGCAACATAGTGAGAACAATAAATCAAAAAAGGAACCAGGCATGGTGGCGTGTGCTTGTAGTCCCAGCTACTCAGGAAGCTGAGGCAGGAGGATCACCTGAGCCCAGCAGATGGAGGCTGCAGTGGCTGTGAGCTTGCCACTGCACTCCAGTCTGGATAACAGAGTGAGACTTTGACTCTTAATAAATAAATAAATAAAATAAAAACACTGAATAAGTAGGAACTTGTAGTTCCTAGAATCGTTAGATATCTATGGTCCTCCAGATCTCACTTCCTCTTCTTGTAAAGCCACCAGTTCCTCTCCCGTGATAACCCATCTATCCACTAACCCATGAATCCATCAACCCGTTGACCCACCAATTCATGAATAGGCTTGGCATGGTGGCTCACACCTGTAATCCCAGCATTTTGGGACTTTTTATTTATTTATTTTTTGGAGTCGGAGTCTCACTCTGTTGCCCAGGCTGGAGGGCAGTGGCACGCTCACAGCCACCGCAACCTTGACCTGCTGGGTTCAGGTGATCCTTTCACTTCAGCCTTCCAAGTAGTCAGAGCTACAGGTGTGTGCCAGCACACCCAGCTAATTTTTTGATTTATTGTAGAGATGAGGTCCTGCCAGTTTGCCCAGGCTGGTCCCGAATCCCTGGGCTCAGGTAATCCTCTCACCTCGGCCTCCCAAAGTGGTAGTATTATAGGCATGAGCCACCACACCCAGCCTCTTTGGGACTTTTTAAAGGGACTTTCTGGTCTCTGCTGTTGGGGTGTCTAAAGCCCCTGCTTCTCAGAATACCCTTCATAGGACTTCACCATATATAAACTGTGTGGGCAACATTTGAGATTTTGGGGGCTTCTGGCATGTCAATCCTGACTTGCTTGCAGGGTAATTCCCCACCAAAGGCACACTTGTGGCAGGTGGTGTCTGGGTTGTAAATAAGCTTAAGCTTCCCTGGTTGGTATGGGCAGGCAATTGAATGCTTGCTAGTGAGGCATTAAATTAGTCAGGAAAGAGACAACCTAAAAAAAATTAGGGGGCCAGGCATGGAGGCTCAAGCCTGAAACCCAGGTACTTTGAGAGGCCGAGGTGGGAGGATTGCTTTAAAAGTCCAGGGGTTTAAGACCAGCCTGGGCAACATAGTGAGACCTCATCTCTACAAAAAATAAAAAAAGTTAGCCAGGTATGGAGGTATGCGCCTGTAGTCCCAGTTACTAGGGAGGCTGAGGCAGGTTGATCGCTTAAGCCCAGGAGTTTGAGTCTGTGTTTGTGCCACTGCACTCCAGCCAGGGCGACAGAGTGAGACTCCAACTCAAAAAAAAAAATTAGAGGCCAGGCACTGTGGCTCAAACCTGAAATCCCAGCATTTTGGGATCCCAGAAGTTCAAGATCAGTGATACCTAAAAAAAAAAAGAAGAGGCTGGGCTCGGTGGCTCAGCCTGTAATCCCGCACTTTGGGAGGCTGAACTGAGTGGATTGCCTGAGCCCACGGGTTCAAGACCCGCCTGGGTAACTTGGCAAGACCTCATCTCTACAATAATTTAAAAAATTAGCTGGGCGTGGTAGAGTGCACCTGTACTTCCAGGTACTTGGAAGGCTGAGGTGGAAGGATCACCGGAGCCCAGCAGGTCGAGGCTGTGGTGGCCGGGAGTGTGCCACTGCACTCCAGTCTGGGCGACAGAGTGAGACTCCAACTCAGAAAAAAAAAAAGAAAGAAAGAAAGAATACAGTGTCAAGGGTGAACGGTCACCAGTCCATGTCAGGGAATGCCCTATAGTGCGTGTGGCAATGATGACCTCCCTACCCGACTGTAGTTGCACATGGCATTAGGAACATTCTCTCTGCTGTCTACCCCTGGCTTTCTGCCACATGCCTGGGCCCGAGTCTCCAGCAATCCCAAGCGTCCTGTGACTCACTCAGTATCCTTCAACATGTCCTTCCTCTGCCTCACAGGTTCAGAGGCAGTGACCGAGGTCTGCAAATAGGACGCAGGACAGATAGAGGTGAGGCCGGCCTTGCCCCCCTGCCGGAGACCCTCAGGAGTTCTGTTCTGTGCAGCCTGAGGGGAGGTTTCAGTCCCCCGAAGTGAATCTGTCTTCTTCTCATGATGCAGATGGGATTAACAGATGGTGACTTTTGTCATCCTTCAGCAAAATAGACCACAGTCTTCTGTTTTGAAGACGTGGGCTGCATTTGGGGGGAACCAAGAAGGAAATGCATTTGATTTGTAAAATTCCCCAGCTGAGTGTAGTTATCGGACTGGAAATAGATCAAGTCTCCATCTTGGAGGGAACCAGTTAGATAAACTGTGGTGTTCAAGTAAAGCAACAATGTTGCAAAAGGACTAGAAAGCACTGTTCACCCCAGGAGAACATTTCCCTGGTAGCTCCAGAAATTGAGCTCTGCGAAAAAAAATAATAAATTTCCAATTCCCACCTTGACTTTCCCGTATTCCCTTTAGGACCCTGGTCTCCTTGAACTTTTTCACCCCATTCTTACCTACCTGGTCTACCCTGAATGTCACTTCATGCATCCTCAACACCTCATTATGGGTCAAAGATGCCACACCACAAGCTCTTGAAGTTATGTCCACTGAAGGAGTCTGAGGGAGCTCAAAACGTCCTTGATGTAAGGCCCTGCTCTAACCCTAAATCATGGGCTTCTGGTGTTGATTTAAATAACAACTACTGTTGTGAGAGTTACCAATAGCCACACGTCTATAAAAATAATAGTCAGCCGGGCACAGTGGCTCATGCCTGTCATCCCAGCACTTTGGGAGGTCGAGGCAAGAGGATTGTCTGAGTCCAAGGGTTCAAGACCAGCCTGGGCAACATGGAGAAGCCTCGTCTCTACAGTAAATCAAAAAATTAGCCAGGCGTGGTAGCACGTACCTCTAGTTCCGGCTACTTGAAAGCCTGAGGCAGAAGGGTTGCCTGAGTCCAGCAGGTGGAGGCTGCGGTGGCCATGAGTGTGCCACTGCACTCCAGCCTCGGCGACAAAGTGAGACTCCAACTCAAATAATAATAATAATAATAATAATAATAGTCATGCTGAGTGTGGTGATTCATGCCTGTCATCCCAGCACTTTGGGAGGCAAAGGCAAGAGGATTGCCTGAGCCCAGGAATTCAAGATCAGCCTGGGCAACTTGGCCAGATCTCATCTCTACAATAAATAAATAATTAACCAGGCATGGTGGCATGCACCTGTAACTCCAGCTACTTGGGAGACTGAAGTGGAAAGGATCGCCTGAACCCAGGAGGTCGAGGCTGTGGTGAGACATGAGCATGCCATGGCACACCAGCCTGGATGAGAGTAAGACTGATGAAACAAACAAACACAAACCATTGGGAGCACACAAAAGAACTCACTAAAGTAGGTGACCTCTAAGAAGGGACAAAAGCGTGAGAGACATGATATAGGTATGACGATGAAACTTCTTTGTGTGTATATATATGAAATTTTTTTATTTTAAACATATGAATGTGTTCACTATTTAAAGTTAGGCTGGGCATGGAGACTCACGCCTGTAATTCCAGCAGTTTGGGAGGCACTATTTAAAGTTAGGCTGGGCATGGAGACTCACGCCTGTAATTCCAGCAGTTTGCTTGAGCCTGGGAGTTTGAATTCAGCCTGAGCTACATAGTGAGATCCCGTCTCCACAAAAAATCAAAAGGTTAGCCAGGTGTGGTGGCACGCACCTGTAGTCCCAGCTACTCAGGAGGCTGAGATAGGAGGATCTCTGGAGCCCAGAAGGCAAAGGCTGCGTGAGCCATGAGCGTGCCATGGTACTTCAGAGTGAGAACCTATCTCAAAAATAAGTAAATAAATAAGTAAAGGTATATCTATGTGTATTATAATACTCAATGCATGCAGAATACTTAGAACAATGTCTTACATCGGTACATGCTATTACATGTGTGTGTATATACATATAATAGTATATATAAATACACACATTTATATGCAATGGATGTTTCCAGAAAGATACAGAATAAATCATTAGGAACAGAAGGGAAGAGTGCCGGACAATTGGAACACTAGGAGTGATGAGAAGCTTTGCTTTCTACCCTGAGCTATATTACCAAGTCAAAACACATAACTCAGTATGTATTTTAAGGACCTATTTATAATCCTCCAGGCAGGGAGACTCTTGATGACACTTCAGTACAGATGCTTTTTTCTGTCAAGCTTCCAGGAGGGGACAAGAGGGAGCCCATGACTGGGCCAAGGTCACAACTCCAATTTCATATAGATTAACTAGAAATCGGCCAGGTGTGGTGGCACATACCTATAATCCTAGCACTTTCGGAGGCCAAAGTAAGAGAATTGCCTGAGCCCATGTGTTCAAGATCAGCCTGGGCAACTTGGTGAGACCTCATCTCTACAATAAATCAAAAAATTAGCCAGGTGTGGTTACATGTGCCTGTAGATCCAGCTACTTGGAAGGCTGAAGTGGAAGGACCGCCTAAGTCTAGCAGGTCAAGGCTGTGGTGGCCATGAGCATGCCACTGCACTCCAGCCTGGGCGACAGAGTGAGACTCCAACTCAAAAAAAAAAAAAAAAAGTAAGAGCCAGGCTCAGTGGCTCAGCTTGTAATCCCGCACCTTGGGAGGCTGAGGTGAGTGAATTGCCTGATCCCGCGGGTTCAAAACCCTCCTGGGCAACTTGGTGAGACCTCATCTCTACAATAAATCAAAAACTTAGCCAGGCATGGTAGCGCGTGCCTGTAGTTCCAGCTACTTGGAAGACTGAGGTGGAAGGATCGCCAGAGTCCAACAGATTGAGGCTGCGGCGGCCGGGAGCAGCCAGTCTGGGCGACAGTGTGAGACTCCAACTCAAAAAAAAAAAAAAGTAGGAATCAAAGACACACAGTTAGGGATAGGCAGGTGCAGTGGTTCATGTCTGTAATCCCAGCACTCTGGGAGGCTGAGGTAGGAGGATTGCTTGAACCCAGAAGTTTAAGACCTGCCTGGGTGACATAGCGAGATCCTGTCTCTACAAAAAACTAGAAAAGTTAGCTGGGCTTGGCGGTGCGTGCCTGTAGTCCTAGCTACTCCAGAGGTTGAGGTGGGAGAATCTCCTGAGTTTAGGAGGTCGAGACTGTGGTGAGCCATGGTCATACCACCACACTCCAGCCTGGGTGAAAGAGTGAGACCCAAACTCAAAAAAGAAAGGGGAAAAAAAGGCTGGGCGTGATGACTCATCCCAGCACTTTGGGAGGCCAAAACGGGAGGACTGCCAGACCCCAGAGTTTTGAGACCAGCCTGGACAACTTGATGAGACCTCATCTCTACAATAAAAGTCAAAAAATTGCTGGGTGCGGTGGCTCAAGCCTGTAATCCCAGCACTTTGTGGGCTGAGGCGAGAGAATTGCCTATGCCCAGGGGTTCGAGACCAGCCTGGGCAACATGGCGAGACCTCGTCCTTACAATAAACCAAAAAATTAGCCAGGTGTGGTGGCGTGCATCTGTAGTTCCAGCTAATTGGAAGACTGAGGTGGAAGGATTGCCTGAGCCTAGCAGGTAGAGGTTGCAATGGTCATGAGTGTGCCACTGCACTCTAGCCTGGGTGACAGAGTGAGATTCCGACACAAATTTTTAAAAAACGTTCATAGTTTGAACACTTGAAGGCCAAGATTTATATATCCCAGGGTACATGATCCATGGGTGTATTGTGAATGTGTGTGTGTATGGAAGTTCTGTGAACCAGGCCCAGGCCTCCTACCTGGTGGGAAACTGGGGCCATCTCCAGGAAGTGGCTTACTCCAATTAACCACTGTATGCCCTTTGGGGCCTAGCACATGTAGAAGGCTTCCATAAAAACATCTTATTTGCCGGGCTCTGTGGCTCAGCCTGTAATCCCGCGCCTTTGGGAGGCTGAGGTGAGTGGATTGCCTGAGCCCGCGGGTTCGAGACCCGCCTGGGTGGCAAGACCTCATCTCTACAGTAAATCAAAAAATCAGCCGGGCGTGGTAGCGCATGCCTGTAATTCCGGCTACTTAGAAGGCTGAGGCGGAAGGATCGCCGGAGCCCAGAAGGTCGAGGCTGCGGTGGCCAGGAGCAGCCACTGCACTCCAGTCTGGGAGACAGAGTGAGACTCCAACTCAAAAACAAAACAAAACAAAACCAATAAAACACCTTATTTCTGGTAAGGTTAGGTCACCCTGCCGGTGGGACCTCCAGAATGTTAGGTCAGACCCACCAGGGGAGTATGGGTGTGTCTGGTGTGCAAACCAGTGTCACATCAAAGATGCAAAGAATTAGCCAGGCACGGTGGCTCATGCCTGTAATCCCAGCATTTTGGGAGGCAGAGGTGAGAGGATTACCTGAAGTCAGGGATTCGAGACCAGCCTGGGCAGCTTGGTGAGACCTCGTCTCTACAATAAATCAAAAAATTATCTGGGCATGGTGGTATGTGCCTGTAATTCCAACTACTTAGAAGGCTGAAGCAGAAGGATTGCCTGAGTCCAGGAGATCGAAGCTGCGGTGGCCATGAGCATGCCACTGCACTCCAGCCTGGGTGACAGAGTGAGACCCCAACTAAAGAGAAAAAACAAACACACACACACACACACACACACACACACACACACACACAACTCCGAAGCTAGGCCTGGCCGGGCTTCTTGGCTCAGCCTGTAATCCCAGCACTTTGGGAGACTGAGGCAAGTGGATTGTCTGAGCCCTCGAATTTGAGACCAGTCCCGACAATTTGGTGAGACCTTGTCTCTACAATAAAATGAAAAATTAGCTGGGCGTGGTAGGACGCACCTGTAGTTCCGGCTACTTGGAAGGCTGAGGCGGAAGGTTCACCAAAGCCCATCAGGGTCCACACTGTGGTGGCTGTGTGTGTGCCACTGCACTCTAGCCTGGACGACAGAGTGAGACTCCAACTCAAAAACAAAAACAAAAACAAAAAAAACAGGAACCTAGGTCTGCAGGGACACATGCATGTTGGGTCGCCCTCTAGGGGACTCAGGGCAGAATGCATCCATCCTAAATAGAATTTTTCTTCCTTCATTAAGTGTGTTAAGCACAGGGAATGTGACGGGTGAACAAGACGTTCAAAAACCATCGCCACTCTGTAGACACATTCAAGAGACAGACAACAATAAGCAAACATGAACCGGGCACGGTGGCTCACGCCTGTCATCCCAGCACTTTGGGAGGCCAAGGTGAGAGGACTGCCTGAGCCCACGGGTTCAAGACCAGTTGCCCACGCAACTTGGCAAGACCTCGTCTATTCAATAAATAAAAAAATTAGCTGGACATGGTGGCACACACCTGTGGTTCCAGCTACTTGGAAGGCTGAGGTGAAAGGATCGCCAGAGTCCAGCAGGTCAAGGCTGTTGTGGCCGTGAGCGTGACACTGCACTCCAGCCTGGGGACAGAGTGAGACTCTGATGAAAATAATAACAACAACAATAATAATAAATAAACATAAGCACACACATATCTTGTTTTGTTCTTTTGAGTCAGGTCTCATTCTGTTGCCCAGGTCGGTGGCACACTCACAGCCACTGCAGCCTTGACCTGCTAGGCTCAGGCAATCCTTCTGCCTCAGCCTCCTAAGTAGCTGGGATTACAGGCACCACCATGCTCTGCTTTTTTTTTTTTTTTTTTTTTTTTTTAAATAGAGATGAAGTCTCCCTGTGTTACCCAGGCTGGTCTCCAACTCCTGGGCTGAAGTAATCCTCTTGCCTTGGCCTCCCAAAGTGCTGGGCTTACAAGTGTGAATCACTGTGCCCGCCAGCTAATTAAAAAATTTTTTTTCTAGAGATAAAATCTCATTATTTGCCCAGACTGGTCTCAAACTCTTGGCCTCAAGCAATCCTCCCAACTCAGTCTCCCAATGTGTTTAGATTACAGGTGAGAGCCACCAAGCCCGGCCTCTTTGTAAAGTTCTTATTATTCTTTTTTTTTTTTTTTTTTATCAGAGTCTCACTCTGTCACCTAGGCTGGAGTACAGTGGCACATTAACGGCCACTGCAGCCTCGACCTGCTGGACTCAGGCAATCCTTCTGCTTCAGCCTTCCAAGTAGCTGGAACCACAGGCAAGCACTACCACACTCAGCTAATTTTTTGATTTATTGTAGAGACGAGGTCTCACCAAGTTGCCCAGGCTGGTCTCAAACCCCTGGGATCAGGCAATTCTCTTGTCTCCACCTCCCAAAGTGCTGGGATTATGAGTTAAGCCATGTGCCTGACTTCTTATTATACATTTTGTTATGCATAAACAACTTATGGGGCCAAGGTGGGAGGATCGCTTGAGGCCAGGAGTTCAAGACCAGCCTGGGCAACATAGCAAGACCTGTCATCTCTATTTTTAAAAAAGAAGAAAAATATAAAAAAGATATAGGAGACTGGGTGGGGGTCTGTTTTCAACTGAGTGACCTAGAATTGGCTCTTCTGAGGGGGCAGCATTTGAGTTATGGGCTGAAGGATAAGGAGGGACCACTGCCCCAAAGCATCTATGGAAAGGTAAACTGTCCAGACACAGGCGAGAGAGTACACAATAGGTGTGTTTGTTCAAGAGCAACAGGGCCAAGATGGCTGAACTCAGAGTGACCGAGGAAGTGTGGAAGGAAGTCAGGCTGTTAATGTGGTATTTGTTGCAGCCATGAACCCTAAGACTGACAGAACAGAAGCCGACAGATTTCAGAAACAGATGCCCACACTCGATTCATGCACAAAGTCACCCTGCATTTTGTGCAGTTGAGAAAGAATAGTGTTAGGTAAACTGAGGCAGGGTGGGCAGGTACCGGGGGGAATAAAGCAAAGAATTGCAGAGGCAAAGCAAAAGACTTTATTCTTCTCAAGGGAGAATGGGACCAACACTCGGAGGCAGTGCAGTCTCAGGGATTGAGGAAGAAGGGCTTTTAAAGTTTTAACAAGGGAATATTATGCAGCCATAAAGAAGGACAAAATTATGAACTTTGCAGCAATTTGGATGGATTTAGAGTTGATCATGCTCAGTGATTTATCACAGAAACAAAGAACAGAGTACCATATGTTCTCACTCATAAGTGGACCTTGAACAATGATCATAATACTATAAGAAAGGGATTGGCAGTAGTGGGAAACTGCCGGGGGGGGCACACCGCATCAATAAGGGTACCTAATCACAAACCAGGTGAAGTGAGGACCAAAGGGAGGCCCAAACTTTACCTTATGATGACCACTTGTATACCTAGCCCTGTATTGTACCCATCTTTAAAATAAAATAATAATAATAAAGTTTTAACAAGGACACAGGGTAAAAACAAACAAACAGCTCCTGCAGCTGCATTCCTAAGTATTGCTAACATGGGCCTTGTGTCTTTGGCATTGTCAGGGTAATCGGTCTCGAAACTCCAGGGCCTTCAGTCTCTGGTGGGTGGTGGGCAGTCACAAAATTCTGATTACAATTACAACATGAAAGGTCAGCTTGGTCCTGTATAAGCTGGAAAACAAATGCCTAGAATAGAGGAATAATCTGTACAAGACATACTTGGGAGCTACAAAAACAATTAACAGCTACCTCCAAGCCACGTGCGGTGGCTCACACCTGTCATCCCAGCGCTTTGGGAGGCAGAGGTCAGAGGATTGCCTGAGTTCAGGGGTTCAAGACCAGCCTGGGCAATTTGGTGAGACGTCTTCTCTACAATAAATTAAAAAATTAGCCAGGTGTGGTGACACGCGCCTGTAGTTCCAGTTACTTGTAAAGTTGAGGTGGAAGGATTGCCTGAACCCAGCAGGTCGAGGCTGCAGTAGCCATGAGCATGCCACTGCATTCCAGCCTGGGCGACAGAGTGAGATACCAACTTAAAAAAAAAGGGTGGGGGGAGGTTGACACTGGGTGTCTGATGATCCCAGAGGAATGCAGAGGTTGAGAACATGCTGACAGGAATGTGGGGAGGGAACTGGGAGGACTACGAAGTGACGTCAACTGTCTGAATCCTTTGCACAGATGTTTCCAGGCTTCACCTCTCCGGAGGGAACACATGTTCTGCCTCCGTGGTCAGGCCTTCTGGGTATACATGCCCCACATCTGCCTTTTACGCACGTGTGGTTTTCAGTTGTCTACATGTATCAGTCACCTTTACATTTTTTCTTTTGCAATTTTTAAAATTAAAAAAAAAGGTATTGAGGCTAGGCACTATAATTCCAGCACTTTGGAAGGCTGAGTTGGGAAGATTGCTTGAGTCCAGGAGTCCAAAACCAGCCAAGGCAACATAGTGAGACCCCATCTCTACAAAAAATTAAAAAGTTAACTGGGTGTGGTGGCATGCATCTGTAGTCCTAGCTACTCAGGAGACTGAGATGGAAGAATCTCCTGAGACCAGGAGGTCAAGGCTGTGGTGAGCCATGATTGTGCCACTGTACTCCAGCCTGGCGACAGAGCGAGACCCTGACTCACTCCATCAATCAATAAAACAGAGACCAGGCATGGAGGCTCATGCCTGCTATTGCAGCAATTTGGGAGGCTGAGGCAAGAGGATTGCCTGAGCTCAGGGGTTCAAGACCAGCCTGGACAATTTAGCCAGACCTCATCTCTACAATAAATTAAAAAATTAGCTGGGTGTGGTGGTGCATGGCTGTAGTCTCAGCTACTTGGGTAACTGAGATGGAAGGATTGCCTGAGGCCAGCAGGTCGTGACTACAGTGGTCATGACTGCCCAGACTAGTCTCTAACCCCTGGATTCAGGCAATCCAGTCACCTTCGCCTCCCAAAGTGCTGAGATTACAGGCATGAGCCACCACACTCAGTCTAGAATTTCCTTCTTTTTTAAGACTGAATACTATTCCACTGTGTCCATATGCCAGCATCCGTTGATGGACTCTTGGGTTGATGCCATGCCTTGGCGACTGTGAACAGTGCTGTGATGAACACGGGGGTGCGGATGTCTCTTCCACACATCGATTTCCTTTCCCTTGGCTGCCTACCCAGCAGTGGGATAGCTGGATCATATGGCCGTTCTATTTTTACTTTCTTGAGGAAGCTGAGGTGGTAACATCCAAGCTGAGAACGGAAGAGAGAGGGGGAGGAGCCAGCCAGTCCAAGATCCTGAGGCAGCCTGGACAACCCCAAGACAGGGAAGAGGGAGCGTAAGGGCCTTACCCCAGGGTTTCTGCTAAGAGTAGAAGAAAGAGCCAAGCAGATAACGCTGTGGATCAGAGAGACAGAAAGGGTAGAACTGAGGATGGCCATGAGGCAGCTAAGGCTAGCCAGCTAGCAGGAGTTGGATCGTGGCAGGCTTTTTCTTTTTTTTTTTTTTGAATCAGAGTCTCACTCTGTTGCCCAGGCTGGAGTACAGTGGCAGGCTCACAGCCACCGCAGCCTCGACCTGCTGGGCTCAGGTGATCCCTCTACCTCAACCTTCCAAGTAGCTGGAACTACAGGTGTGTGCCACCATGCCCGGCTAATTTTTTATTTATTTCTTTATTATAGAGACGAGGTCTCGCCAAGTTGCCCAGGCCGGTCTAAAAGCCCTGGACTCAGGCAATCCTCTCGCCTTGGCCTCCCAGAGTGAGCCACCATGCCAGGCTTTTTGTTGAGTCGGAGTCTTACTTTGTTATCCAGGCTGGAGTACAGTGGCATGCTTTCATGGCCACCGCAGCTTCGACCTGCTGGGTTCAAGAGATCCTTCCACCTCCGTCTTCCAATTAGCTGGAACTACAGCTGTGCACACCCACACTCGGCTAATTTTTTGGTTTATTGCAGAGACGAGGTCTCGCCATGTTGCCCGGGCTGATCTCGAACCCACGGGCTCAGGCAATCCTCTCACCTCGGCCTCCCAAAGTGCTGGGATGACAGGCATGAACCATGCGCCCAGCATCTTAGAAAGCCATCGAGAATCAGGCTTTTGTTCAAAATGGAAAGGGAAGCAATTAGAGGCTTTTAGAATGGAAATGACATAATCTGGTGTCTGTTTTTAAAACAGGATGGTAGAACGACAGCAGAGTTGTGAGAGCCAAGACAGGAAGTCAAACGAGAAGGCTGCAGGAGACAGGGTTCCTAGGGAAAGATGCTGGTGGTCCTCCATGGGTGGAGGCCAGGGATATGGATCGAAGATGATGCGCTTGGGAGGCTCCTTGCCTCAACCAATATTCTAGCACGTGCCTTGCCCTGTTACAGGCACTGCAGACAAAGCCATGAGGAAAACAGAAGTTTCTGTCCTCATAGGTGTGGGGGTCATGGCTGTGGGCCCCCTCGGGGTTCACTGAAAAATCACTGGCATGAGGCTGATGAATAGAAGAAAAGGGGCCAGGCTCGGTGGCTCAGCCTGTAGTCCTAGCACTTTGGGAGGCCGAAGTGAGTGAACTGCCTGGGCCCGCAGATTTAAGACCAGCCAGGGCAACTTGGCGAGACCTCACCTCTACAATGAATAAATTTTAAAAGATAAGATGGGGCTGGGCTCGGTGGCTCAGCCTGTAATCCCAGCACTTTGGGAGGCCGAGGTGAGGGTATTGCCTGAGCCTACGGGTTCGAGACCCGCCTGGGCAACTTGACGAGACCTCATCTCTACAGCAAACCAAAAATTAGCCAGGCGTGGTAGCGCGCACTTGTAGTTCCAGCTACTTGGAAGGCTGAGGCGGAAGGATCGCCAGAGCCCAGCAGGTCGAGGCTGCGGTGGCCAGGAGCGGCCACTGCCCTCCAGTCTGAGCAACAGAGTGAGACTCCAACTCAAAAAAAAAAAAGAAAGAAAAAGAAAGAGAAAGAGAGAGAGAGAGGGAGAAAGAGAGAGAGAAAGAGAGAAAGAGAGAGAGAGAAAGAAAAGAAAGGAAGGAAGGAAGGAAGGAAGGAAGGAAGGAAGGAAGGAAGGAAGGAAGGGAGGGAGGGAGGGAGGAAGGAAGGAAGGAAAGGGCCAGGTGTGCGGTGGCTCACGCCTGTAATCCCAACACTTTGAGAGCCCAGGGCAAGAGGACTGCCTGAGCTCAGGAGTTCACGACCAGCCTGAGCAACATGGTAAGACCTTGTCTCTATAATAAATCAAAAAATTAGCCAGGTGTGATGGCACATGCCTGTGGTTCCAGTTACTCGGAAGGCTGAGGTGGAACAATTGTCTGAACCCAGCAGGTCAAGGCTGCAGTAGCCGTGAGCATGCCACTACACTCCAGCCTGGGCAACAGAGTGAGACTCCGACTCAAAAAAAAAAGCAAAGAAAACCATACCTAGGCATATTATAGACAGATTGCTGAAAATCAAAATGAAAAGATACCATAACTCCACCAATGTGTCCAAGCATTTCCAGTATGGGATACTCAGTCTGTATATATTAAAATACTATTTATTTTACTTTCTTTAAAATACATATATTCATTTTTAAAAATTATAACTTCAAGACGCTATGATGTAAGTCAGCACTGGGTTAGTCTCTGGTCTTTGTGTACATAGCTAAGAAAAATGTTAGCAAATATTTACACGCCACAAGTCCTGAGTTTAGGGTCAAATACATATTTATTCCATAACTTGCCTCTATAGAAAGCAATATTTTTATAACATTTAGAGATTCATTTTAATAGTTTCAAGGATCATGAACTTGAAACCTTGAAACCACAGCGGTTATGAACAACTGTGTTTGCTAGACTGTTTTTTGTGAAACATTCTTTTGAGTAAAACGTGTAAGTTATGTTAGGAAGGTGAGTTTGCTGATCAAACTTAGGATAATTAACCACTGGCTGCGACTTTGCTGATATCGTTTTAAATATCTCAACCTACACAGAAGACCGCATAGATTATTTTAGATTTTGGAACAAATATAAAGTCGTTCCTCCTTGTGAAGTTATTCTGTGCACAAGATAAATAAATGACTCTGACGGATTAAGTTTAGAACAGCAGTTCTAGACTGGGGACAACTCTGCCTCCTGTTTTCAAAGGTGGGTTTAATGCCATTGTAGCTTATGTTTTTCTTTTTTTTTTTGAGTTGTAATCTCCCTCCTTTGCCCAGGTTGGAGTGCGGTGGCACGCATGCTCACAGCCACCCAGCATTGACCTGCTGGGCTCGGGTGATCCTTCCGCCTCAGCCTTCTGAGTAGCCGGAACTACAGATGTATGCTACCATGCCTGGCTATTTTTTATTTTATTGTAAAGACAAGGTCTCACCAAGTTGCCCAGGCTGCTCTCGAACCCATGGGCTCAGGCAAGGCAATCCACTCGCCTCGGCCTCCCAAAGTGCTGGGATTACAGGCTGAGCCACCAAGCCCGGCCAGTAGGCAGGTTTTAGGAAGCATTTAGACATTTTACTGCAGGCCAAGCTGGCAGCCTACCCCCTCCCCCTCAGCAAATCTCCATCAGATGCAAGGCTAGGACAACCCAACAGCCCAACCTTTCAACTCATGGTTCTGCATAATAATCTCTAGGAAACTTTCAGCTTCCTTGTCAAGGTGGAAGATCAAATATCACCCCTTGGCTGGCTGAAGCTATAGAAATGATAACAAATCACCTTTGGTCAAGGAGTTTGAGGATTGCAGGTGTCTGACAAGTCTCCTGTAGGAAAACCCCCCACCCCTTGTATCCCATCTACCTCACCAATGGGCAGCAATCATGTGCCTAACCCACCCATCTGCCTGCTGTCCATCACCCGATGTTAATACCTGTGCTTACCTGCCCCTTCGTGATGACATGGGCAGACCACCACCCAATCACCTTAATGACCTTCCCCCATCCAAGGAAAGGATTAAAAGGACTCAACCACAAGCAGCCATTTTGCTATTGCCTTACTAGACTCTGGTGTGGCTACGTGCTCTTTGAGCTATGGCTGTCGCCATGATTCCTGGCTTTGGCCCCATCCCCTAACTTGGGGAGGTGAATCTCTTCTCTTCTTTCTTTCTCACTCTCTCTCTCATTTACCTTTCGAATAAACTATATTTATTTTGAGTCAGAGTCTCATTCTGTCACCCAGGCTGGAGCACAGTGGCACACTCATGGCCACTGCAGCCTCAACCTGTTGGGCTCAGGCGATCCTTCTGCCTCAATCTGTCTTTTTTTTTTTTTTTGGAGTTGAGTCTCACTCTGTCGCCCAGACTGGAGTGCAGCGGCCACTCCCGGCCACCGCAGCCT
>NW_007260304.1:582395-583612 GCF_000164805.1 Carlito syrichta
CCCAGGCGGGTCTCGAACCCACTGGCTCAGGCAATCCACTCACCTCAGCCTCCCAAAGGTACAGGATTACAGGCTGAGCCACCAAGGCCAGCTTGCCTCAATCTTTCAAGCAGCTGGAACTACAGGCATGCACCACCATGTCCAGCTAATTTTTTAATGATTTATTGTAAAGATGAGGTCTCACCATATTGCTCAGGCTAGTCTCAAATCCCTGAGCTTAGGTAATCCTCTCACCTCCGCCTCCCGAAGTGTTGAGATGACAGGCGTGAGCCACCACACCCGGCTTAAACTATATCTTCTAATCTAACTTCTGTACAATTCTTTGCATCTTTCATGCAGCATCGGATCGCACACCAGACACTCACACCCCCAGAGGGCCTGACCTAACATTCTGAGGTCCCACTGGGAGAGTATGACCCTAACATTTGCCCAGGCTGCTTTTGACCTCCTGGGCTCAGGCTATCCTCCCATCTCAGCCTCCCCAGTAGCTGGGACTACAGGCACACACTGCTACACCCAGGTAATTCTTTTGTTTTGTTTTTATTTTTTTTGTGGCTACGAGATCTCTCTGTGTTGCCCAAGCTGGTCTTGAACCCCTGGGCTCAGGCAATCCTCTCACCTTGGCCTCTCAAGTCTGGGATGACAGACGTGAGCCTGGCCTGTAATTCTTTTTTTTTTCTTTTTTTTTTTTGAGTTGGAGTCTCACTCTGTCGCCCAGACTGGAGTGCAGTGGCCGCTCCTGGCCACCACAGCCTCGACCTGCAGGGCTCCGACAATCCTTCCGCCTCAGTCTTCCAAGTAGCTGGAACTACAGGCGTGCGCTACCACTCCTGGCTAGTTTTGATTTATTGTAGAGATGAGGTCTCGCCAAGTTGCTCAGGTGGGTCTTGAACCCGTGGGCTCAGACAATCCACTCACTTCAGCCTCCCAAAGCGCCGGGATTACAGGCTGAGCCACCGAGCCCGGCTGCCTGTAATTCTTACACTCTAGAATAAACTTTTCTATTTTAAATATGACTACACATCTGAAACAAATTTAAAAATCTCTGCTGATGCTAGGAGTAGTGGCTCACACCTGTAATCTCAGCACTTTGGGAGGCAGAGGCGAGAGGACTGCCTGAGTCCAGGGGTTCAAGACTAGCCTGGGCAACTTGGCGAGATCTCATCTCTACAATTAAAAATTTTTTTTTTTTTTTCAGCCGGGCTCGGTGGCTCAGC
>NW_007260304.1:584199-587437 GCF_000164805.1 Carlito syrichta
AATAAAAAAATCAGCCGGGTGTGGTAGCGCATGCCTGTAATTCCGGCTACTTGGAAGGCTGAAGCGGAAGGATCACCGGAGCCCAGGAGGTCAAGGCTGCGGTGGCTGGGAGCAGCCACTGCACTCCAGTCTGGTTGACAGATGAAACTCCAACTCAAAAAAAAATTTTTTTTCCACTGAAAAAATTTAAAAATAAAATGTGGGTTTTGCTATGGTCTGGTTACTATGAGGCTGATCAGGAGACAGTCGTCCTGGATGAGAAAGCTTGTTATACTCAGATCCTGAGACAAGCACGCCAGGGAACACAGGGGAAGCCCCAGGGCAGGTCAGGAGGAGAGGGAGAGGGCACGAACCTCCAGGGGGTTTGCTTGGGAGGGGACAGGCAAGACAGCCAAGCAAGAGTTAGAATTGGCTGTTTGAATGATTTCAGCAGGCTCTGGGGTCTGGGGACTGTGCCCATTTCTGGTACCATGCCCTGGGGTGATGAGGGCACACTCAGTGACAACAAGAGCACACCTGGATATGACCCCAAGCAGGGGTGTGGAGGCCTGGGTAGGTCATAGGGGTGGAGCCCAGTAAGGTCCAGGAGCTGGACCCCAGGAAGATCATAGGGGTGAGACCTGGCAAGGGTTCTGGGGGCAGAGCCCACCAACCCGGGATGTCCTCTTTCCCTGGGTACACAGGTTATGCTGAGTCCCTGGGCGAAGTGTCCTCACCCTGCTGACCACGTCTTGCAGCTGTGCATAGTGGATATTATCCTGCAAACTTCTTTGACGTAGTTGGCTCCCCAGGCTGGTTCAGACTAGCTCCCACACACCTAGATCAATGGCCATAACTTTTTTTTTTTTTTTACTTGGAATCTCACTTCAGGTTGGATTGCCATGGCATGATCACAGCTCTCCGCAGTGTTGACCTCCTGAGCTCAGGTGATCCTTCCACCTCAGTCTCCCGAGTAGCTGGGACTACAGGTGCGCACCATCACGCCTGGTGACGTTTTTTATTTTTTGTAAAGACGAGGTCTCGCTACATTGTCCAGGCTGGTCTCAAACTCCTGGACTCTAGCAATCCTGTCTCAGTCTCCCAAAGTACTGGGATTACAGGTGTGAGCCACCACACCTGGCTTGCAGGAGCCTGCGCATTTGGCTTAATGAGAAAACCTGAGTAATAGTTCTGCTCTGTAATGCATCAGGAGCCTCTCATACATATTCTTAGCTCCCATCCCAGATAATCATCAATACTTATTTGTCAATTGAAGCATACATGCATATATAAACAGATAAGATGCATTCAGTGAGTGTATGAGTGACTGTATGAAATAATGAATACTTTTACAAGGAATTCGAGTAACTTGTTTTTGAATCTCCCTAACTCCATCATACAAAAAAATAGAAAAACAAGCATGACAAAGAAAAATAAGCACAAACAACATAATCATTGGAAGAAAACAAATAATTAAAACCATAATCCTGGCTGTGGGTGGTGGCTCACCCCTGTAATCTCAGTACTTTGGGAGGCCGAGGTAGGAGTATTGCTTGGACCCAAGAGTTTGAGACCAGCCTGGGCAACATAGGGAAAACTTGTCCCTAAAAAAAAAGAGATCAAGAGAGAGAAAGAAAAGCATACAACTTTATTTAATATAAATCTAGTCCAACAGGAGCCTTCAGAAAGGAAAATGCTCAGGAACAGGAAACCAGTGTATTTCTACGCTAAATTTGGTAAAGAAGTGGATAGTTCAGCCGGGCTTGGTGACTCATCCTGTAATCCCGTGCTTTGGGAGGCTGAGGTGAGTGGATTGCCTGAGCCCGTGGGTTCAAAACCTGCCTGGGCAACTTGATGAGACCTCATCTCTACAATAAATCAAAAATCAGCCAGGCTTGGTAGTGTGTGCCTGTAATTCTGGCTACTCAGAAGGCTGAGGTGGAAAGATCGCCAGAGCCCAGCAGGTCGAGACTGCAGTGGCCAGGAACGACCATTGCACTCCAGCCTGGGCAACAGAGCGAGACTCCAACTCAAAAAAAAAAAAAGAAGTGGATAGTTATATAGTGGTATAATTGGACAGAGGGGCTATGATCTAATGGTGAAAAACTGAAGGGAATTTAGCAAGACCTATTGGTTTGGATTTTTCTGTGTCCCTGTGTCTTCAGAAATAAAGAGGTTCCTGCCTGTAATCCCAGAAGTCGAGATGGGAGGATTGCTTGAGGCCAGGAGTTCAAGAACAGTCTGGGCAACATAGCGAGACCCCATCTCAAGCAAACAAAAAAAAAATTAGCTCGGCATAGTGGTGAGCACCTGTAGTCCCAGCTACATGGGAGACTGAGGTGGGAGGATCACTTGAGCCCAGGAGTTTGAGCCTGCAGTGACCGATGACTGCTCCAGCCTGGATGACAGAAAAACACCTTGTCTCTCTAAAAAAAAAAAACAACAAAAAGATGACTTTTATCTGGGTAGAGGGTGGATACCCCTCACCTGAGGTTCTTATGACCTCCTTCAGAGGAAAGTCAGAGAACTCTTCTGGTGGTTTTATGGTCTGCCTCAGGGAATAAGGACAGAGAGGATCAGAGGGTCCTAGCTGCTTCTGCTGTTAACTCAAATGCCAAGTCAAGCTGAACACGGTGCCTCATGCCTGTAATCCCAGCTCTTTGGGAGACCGAGGTGGGAGGATTACCTGAGTCCAGGGGTTCAAGACCAGTCTGGGCAACTTAGTGAGACCTCGTCTCTACAATAAATCAAAAATTTAGCCAGGTGTGCAGTCATGCGCCTGTAGTTCTAGCTACTTAGAAGGCTGAGGCGGAAGGATCACCTGAGCCCAGCAGGTCGAGGCTGTGGTGGCCGTGAGCGTGCCACTGTACTCCAGCCTGGACGACATAGTAAGACTCAAAAAAATTAAATCAAAGTAAAGTACAGGCTAGGCACACTGGCTCATGCCTGCAATCTCAGCACTTTGGGAGACCGAGGCAGGAGGATTGCTTGAGCCCAGGAGTTCGGGACCAGCCTGGGCAACATAGCAAGACCTTATCTCAATTAAAATATATGTGTATTTTTACATCATATTAAAATAAATTTTAAAAGAACCAGGTGTGGTGGCTCACGCCTGTCATCTCAGCACTTTGAAAGGCAGAGGTGAGCTGGGATCGGTGGCTCAGCCTATAATCCCGCGCCTTTGGGAGGTTGAGGTGAATGGATTGCCTGAGCCTGAGGGTTTGAGACCCGCCTGGGCAGCAAGACCTCATCTCTACAA
>NW_007260304.1:588030-588360 GCF_000164805.1 Carlito syrichta
GTGCCTGTAGTTCCAGCTACTTGGAAGGCTGAGGCAGAAGGATCGCTGGACCCCAGCAGGCGAGGCTGCGGTGGACGGGAGCGGCCACTGCACTCCAGTCTGGGCGACAGAGTAAGACTCCAATTCAAAAAATAAATAAATAATTAATTAATTAAATAAAGAACCAGGTGTGGTGGCTCACGCCTGTCATCTCAGCACTTTGAAAGGCAGAAGTGAGCCAGGCTCGGTGGCTCAGCCTGTAATCCCGCGCCTTTGAGAGGATGAGGTGAGTGGATTGCCTGAACCCACGGGTTCGAGACCCGCCTGGGCAACTTGGTGAGACCTCATCTC
>NW_007260304.1:588380-593293 GCF_000164805.1 Carlito syrichta
AAAAAAAAAAAAAAAAAAAAAAGGAAGGCAGAGGTGAGAGGATTGCCTGAGCCCAGGGGTTCGAGACCAGCTCTACAAAGTATCAGAAAATTAAGTGGTACATGGTGGCCCACGCCTGCAATCTCAGCACTTTGGGAGGTGTAGGAGAGAGAAATGCTTGAGTCCAGGGGTTCGAGACCAGCCTGGGCAACCTGATGAGACCTCATCTCTATGATAAATAAAAAAATAAGCTGGGTGTGGTAGTTTGTGCCTGTAGTTCTGGCTGCCTGGAAGGCTGAAGTGGAAGTACTGCCTGAGCCCAGCAGATGGAGGCTGCAGTGGCCAGGAGTGTGCCACAGCACTCCAGCCTGGACGACAGAATGAGACTCAACTCAAAAAAGAGAGAGAGGGAGGGAGGGAAGAGAGGGAGGAGAGGGAGGAGAGGGAGGAGAGGGAGAAAGATACCTTATGGGGAAACCCTTAACCCCTTTCGTTTCCTCTGGCCTCCACTGCCTTTGCTGGGTGTCAGCGCCCTCTACTGGTGCTAGCAATCCTCTGCGGTCACAGACCGTCTTTCCTGGGCCCTGAGAAAGGGTTCAGAGGTCCGCTCTAAAGCTCAAAAAGGGGGCACTTTTCTCATTGGAAAATAATTCGTTTGGGGCATCATCGGTGCCACGGACGCCTTAATATATATTTTTTAAAAATTCTTAAGTCGGGCTCGGTGGCTCAGCCTGTAATCCTGTGCCTTGGGAGGCTGAGGTGAGTGGGCAACTTGGCAAGAACTCATCTCTACAATAAATCAAAAAATTAGCAGGGTGTGGTAGTGCGCGCCTGCAGTTCCAGCAACTTGGAAGGCTGAGGCAGAAGGATCACTGGAGTTCACCGGGTCGAAGCTGCGGTGGCCGGGAACGTGCCACTGCACTCCAGTCTGGGCGACAGAGTGAGACTCCAACTAAAAAAAAAAAAAAAAAAGACTCTCTTGCTCTAATGGACTGCCGGGCAATTCGTGGGGGTATTTATTTATTTATTTATTTATTTATTTATTTATTTATTTATTTTTGAGTTGGAGTCTCACTCTGTTGCCCAGGCTGGAGTGTTTTTTTTTTTTTTTGAGTCTGAGTCTCACTGTTGCCCAGGCTGGCGTGCAGTGGCACGATCACGGATCATGGCTCACTGCAACCTCGACCTCTTGGGTCAGGCAATCCTTCTGCCTCAACTTCTCAGTGACTGAATTGCAGGCAGATGTCACCACGCCAACCTAATTTTTTTTTTTTTTAGTGGAAGTCTCACTCTGTCTCCCAGGCTGGAGTGCAGTGGCATGCTCACAGCCACCACAACTGTGACCTCTTGGGCTCAGATGATCCTTCAGCCTCAACCCTCCAAGTATCTGGGACCACAGGCATGCACCACCACATTTGGTTAATTTTTTTATTGTAAAGACAAGGTCATGACCTGTTGCCTAGGCTGGTCTCAAACTCCTGGACTCAGGCCATCCTCTCACCTCTGCCTCCCAAAGTGCTGGGATTATAGGCATAAGCCACCGTACCCGGCTCTGACAAGTTTCTTACAGGATAACCCCCTTTCCTTGTCTCCTTCCATCTAGCCCACCACCTGAGGTCATGAGATGCTAATATCTGGTGACCAAAAGATCTAAGACTCATGTGACTACAATCAGTATCAAAGACCTGCTACCCTGGATAGTTATCCAGGCCTAAACCCTCTGATCAAAGGCCTTTGAATATACTCCATTCTTGGCCCTTTGAGGCCACACTTGCCTCTGAGTGTCAGCCCCCTTTCCAATCTGTGAAAAGTGAATAATAAACTTTACTTATTTCTACTCCCTTCCTTGTTGCAATCTTGCATTATTCCCGTGACATTGGCCCTGGAACCGGCCCACCTCCCTTCGTACCCACCTCCCCTCAGTGGACCCTCTCATATATGAAGGATGAATCCTACCTTCCATGTCGTGCTCATTAATGTTAGGTTAAAATTTCCCAGTGGGGCCTCCAAAATGTTAGGTCAGGCCGGGTGTAGTGGCTGATGCCTATAATCCCAGCAATTATGGAGGTGGAGGCAAGAGGATTGCCTGACCCCAGGGGCTTGAGATCAGCCTGAGCAACATGGCAAGACCTCGTCTCTACAATAAAAATCAAAAAGGCTGCGCGCGTTGGCTTATGCCTATAATCCCAACGTTTTGGGAGGCTGGGGTGAGAGGATTGCCTGAGCCAGCCTCAACCTGCTGGGCTCTGGTGATCCTTCCGCCTCAGCCTTCCAAGTAGCTACAACTACAGACGTGCACTACCACACCCAGCTCATTTTGATTTATTGTAGAGATGACGTCTCGCCAAGTTGCCCAGGTGGGTCTCGAACCCGCGGGCTCAGGCAGTTCACTCACCTCAGCCTCCCAAAGGCGCAGGATTACAGGCTGAGCCACCGAGCCCGGCTTATCTTTTTTTTTGAGATGGGGTCTCACTATTTCACCCAGGCTAGAGTGCAGTGGCACAATCACAATGCACAATGGCGGATTACAGGTGTGCGCCACCACACCCAGATAGTGTTCTTATTTTTTGGTAGATACAGGGGGTGGGGTCTCACCCTGTTGCCCAGGCTGGTTTCGGCCTTCCACCTCAGCCTCCCAAAGTCCTGGGATTACAGGCATGAAGCGCCGCACCAGGCCTCGAGGCAACCGTGATAGCATGGTATGTCTACCCTTATACCTTGTGGCTGTGTGATCTTGGGTGAGTGAGGAAGGGAAAATTTGTTCATTCCTTTTGAGCTGAGGAATCCATTTTCTTGCCCTGGGACATTGATGCTCCTTGTTCTCAAGCCTTTGGACTTGGTCTGAATCACATGCCAGGCTTTCCTGGCTCTCCAACTTGCAGGTGACAGATGGTGGGACTTCCTGGCCTCTATCACCTTGTGGGCCAATCCCCATAATAAGCCTCTCTCTATAACTGTGTGTGTGCGCGCGTGCTCGCCTTGGTTCTGATTCTCTGGAGAACCCCACCCAACATAGAGGGAGATTGCTGGTCTGAGAAGGTAGGAACATAATACATGTTTGGTTTTTTGAGACAGGATCTTGCTCTGCTGCCCAGGCTGAGTACAGTGGCAAGATCACAGCTCTCTGCAGCCTCGACCTCCTCAGCTCAGGCAACCCTCCCACCTCACCCTTCCAAGTAGCTGGGACTAAAGGCGTGCACCACCATGTCTAGCTAATTTATTTATTTATTGTAGAGACCAGGTTTTGCTATGTTACCCAGGCTGGTCATGAACTCCTAGGCTCAAGCAATCTTCCCGCCTGGGCCTCCCAAAGTGCTGGGATGACAAGCATGAGTCAAGGTCCCCCTCCAACCTGATGCTAAGTTTTATTTATTTATTCTTTTTTATTTATTTTTTGAGTCAGAGTTTCACTCTGTCACCCAGGCTGAAGTGCAGTGGCACGCTCACGACCATTGCAGCCTTGACCTGCTGGGCTCAGGTGATCCTTCTGCCTCAGCCTTCCAAGTAGCTGGAACTACAGGCACGCGCCACTACTCCCAGATAATTATTTGATTGATTGTAGAGATGAGGTCTTACCATGTTGCCCACACTGGTCTTGAACTTCTGGGCTCAAACAACCCTCCCATCTTGGCCTCCCAAAGTGCTGGAATAATAAGCATGGGCCAAGGCACCCCACCAACCTGATGTTAAGTTTTATTTATTTAGTTATTTAGTTAGTTATTATTGTTGTTATTATTATTATTATTTAGTCAGAGTTTCATTCTATCACCCAGACTGGAGTGCAGTGGCAAGCACATGACCACCGCAGCCTTGACCTGCTGGACTCAAGTATCCTTCTGCCTCAGTCTTCCAAGTAGCTGAAACCACAGGCATGAGCCACCATGCCTGGCTAATTTTTTTATTTATTGTAGAGACAAGGTCTCGCCATGTTGCCCAGGCTGGTCTTGAACCCATGGGCTCAGGCAATCCTCTCACCTCCACCTCCCAAAATGATGGGATGACAAGTTTGAGCCACCACGCCTGGCTGCTGCTAAGTTTTAATATCGCCAGCAAGTGTCAATGTTTCTGATGGATCAGGGAGAGTGAAGCCATGGGCTGGGGTGAGACTGGACTCTATGTAACTGTCCCTAAAGCCCATGGGGGAGGGGACAGCCAGGCTGGGAGCTTCCTGCCAGGGTCTGTGGTCAGAGTGAAGACACAGCTCCCAGGGTAGGAAGTTTCACAACCCTGATGAAAGTGTGACTGGGACCACAGGAGGGAGGAGCCCGGGAAGGGTACGGTGGTGGGCTATAGCAGGAGATTTTGAGTGCTTTGAGGTTGCCTGCGGGTGACCTTGCCTCTTGGGGCTGCAGCCCACCCCTCTTTCAAATGAGAGGACTGGCAGATGTGTAAGAGTGCCTCCAGCTGATGAGTATTTAAGCAACTTGAAATTTGGGACCAGATAGACATGGGTTTGTAAGTCATCACCAACATTTTCCAGCTCTGCTATGCAATTGTGTGTTTCTGTTTGTTTTTGTAGAAATGCGGTCTTGCTATGTTGCCCAGGCTGGTCTCAAACTTCTGGGCTCAAGCAATCCTCCCACCTCGGCCTCCCAAAGTGCTGGGATTACAGGCATGAGCCACCACACCTAGACTCATCCATTTGTTTAAACATGGATTGAACATCTTCTATGTGGCAGGAACTGGGAATATGGTGCAGTGGTTAGCCAAAAGCCGGCACCATTCTCTCATCTGGGTAATGACTCCTCCGTGTTACAATTTTTTTTTTTTTCAGTAGAAGTCTCACTGTCACCCAGGCTGGAGTGTAGTAGCACGATCATAGTCTTTGCAGCCACAACCTGCTGGGCTCAGAAGATCCTTCTGCCTCAGGCTTCCAAGTAGTGGGACTAGAGGCATGCACCACCACACCCGGTAATTTTTTTTTTTTTTTTTTT
>NW_007260304.1:593313-595889 GCF_000164805.1 Carlito syrichta
TCACTCTGTCACCCAGGCTGGACTACACTGGCATGCTCACGGCCACTGCTAAGCTCAGGTGATCCTTCTGCCTCAGCCTTCCAAGTAGCTGGAACTACAGGCACATGCCACTACTCTCAGCTAATTTTTTGGTTTATTGTAGAAAAGAGGTCTCACCAAGTTGCCCAGGCTGGTCTCAAACCCCTGGGCTCAGTCAATCATCTTGCCTCCACCTCCCAAAGTGCTGGGATTACACGCTTGATCCATCATGCCCGGCTGATATGTGACTTTTGATGGCATCCTTCACTTAACATATTTTTAAACTTTGTCCATGCTATAGTAGGTATCAGAACTTCATTCCTGCTCTTGGCTGAATAATATTCCATTGTATGAAGAAACCGTCTTTCGTTTTGTTTTGTTTGGGCTTTTTTGGTTTTTTGAGTCCGGGCCTTGCTCCAGGCTGGAATGGAGTGGCATAATCAAGGCTCAACACAGCCTCGACCTTCTGGGTTCAGGTGATCCTTCTTCCTAAGCCTCCTGAGAAGCTGAGACTACAGGCGCATGCCACCATGCCTGACAAATGTTTCTTTTTAATTTTTTTTTTGTAGAAACAAGGTCTTACTGTGCTGCCCAAGCTTGCCCTGTACCTTTTGCAGTCACCTCTAGACTCTTCAAGTTAAGCTGCATTTTATCTCTTTCAACAGTAAGAATTGTGATTAGGCTGGGTGCGGTGGCTCACGTTTGTCATCCCAGCACTCTGGGAGGTGGAAGCGAGAAGATTGCCTGAGCTCAGAGATTCAAGACCAGCCTGGGCAACTTGGTGAGACCTCGTCTCTAAAATAAATCAAAAAATTAGCTGGGCATGGTGGCGCACGCCTGTGGTTCCAGCCACTTGGGAAGCTGAGGTGGAAGAATCGCCTGAGCCCAGCAGGTTGAGGCTGCGGTGGTTGTGAGCGTACTGCTGCCCTTCAGCCTGGGCGACAGAGTGAGACTCTGAATCAGAAACCAAAATAATAAATAAATAAATAAATGAAGGAAGGAAGGAAGAAGGAGAAAGAGAGAAAGATTTTTTTAAAAAGAGGCTCAGGTGTGGTGGTTCATGCCTATAGTCCTAGCACTTTGGGAGGCTGAGGTCAGGAGTTCGAGACCAGTCTGGGCAATATAGCAAAACCCCGAATCTACGAAGAAAAAGAAAGAAAGAATATGCCTCTTGTCTTTAGACTCTGATGCCCTTGAAGGCAAGGGCTGGGATGGATTCGTTCTTGTGTTTCCAAAAATGGCACTGATCCCAGAAGTTGCGAAGTCCCTTCTTTCCCCGTGAGAAAGAAGAGCGTTCTCGGCAGGGACACGTGGGACAGACAGATGTGGACTTGGCTCCTGGCATCCCCTAGAAATGTGTCTTTCTGCCCCCAGGACAGTGACCTGGAAGGAGACCGGGTGTGAGTCATCCAAGGAAGCCCGGGTCAAGCCAGGGAGGATCAGGCTAGGGACATCTTCCCTCCCTCCTGCCTTGTCACTATTTTTGTGCCTCCCCCACCCTCAGATGCACCCACGCGGCCTCCCTCTCTGTCCCCTGAGCCTCCACTCCAGCTTATTGTCCTCCCTTGGGTCTGCATTCCACAATGACATGGAAGGATCCTTTGTAACCCACATGGGGGAAGTGGGGAGGGGCACCGTGGATCACACCCACCATCCCAGCACTTTGGGAGGCCAAGACGGGAGCATTGCTTGAGCCCAAGAGTTCCAGGCCAGCCTGGGCAACATAGTAAGACCCCCATCTCTATAAAAGCAATTATTTGGTTTTTTTGGTTTTTTAAATAAAAACAAAAATTTTTAAATAAAAAAATTATCTGGGCGAGGTGCTGCAGGCCTGTAGTCCCAGCTACACTGCACTCCAGCCTGGACAACAAGTGAGACCACTCAACTCAAAAATAAATACGTACAGCCAGGCATAGTGGCTCACACCTGTCATCCCAACACTTTGGGAGGTAGAGGCAAGAGGATTGCCTGAACTCAGGGGTTTGAGACCAGCCTGAGCAACATGGCAAGACCTCATCTCTACAAAAAATTAGGCCAGGCGTGGTGGCTCATGCCTGCAATCCCAGCACTTTGGGAGGGTGAGGTGAGAGGATTGCCTGAGCCCACGGGTTCAAGACCAGCCTGGGCAACATGGCGAGACCTCATCTCTACAATAAATCAAAAAATTAGCTGAGCACAGTGGTGCGTGCCTGTAGTTCCAGCTACTTGGAAAGCTGAGGCAGAAGAATCACCTGTCTAGCAGGTCGAGGCAGCAGTGGCTGTGAGCGGGTCTCTGCACTCCGGCCTGGGCAACAGAGTGAGACTCTGACTCAAACACAAAACAAAACAAAAGAAAGAGAGAGAGACAGAGATAGAGACAGAGAGAGACAAAGAGACAGACAAGAGAGAGACAGAGAAACAGAAAGACAAGAGAGAGATAGACAGAAACATAGAGCGAGACAGAGAGAGACAAAGACAAGAGAGACAGAGAGAGAAACAGAGAGACAAGAGAGAAAGAGACAGACACACATACACACACACACACACACACACACACACACACACACACACACACACAC